>NW_028300925.1:8237500-8440000 GCF_049000335.1 Polistes dominula | reverse complement strand
TAGACTCTCATCTATTTTCCTCTCTGTTTCTCTCTTTCATTTCTTTATTTCTTTTTCTATTCATGCAACCGTGTAATATACTGTCCGTATTTATGTATAATATTGTATTTGTATACCTGTATCGATAGTTACAGATGTATATATTTTTCTTTTTCTATGTGAATGTTATGTCACGTGTTTGTATATATCCGGACAGTCGTCAGTCAGTCACTCATTTACAATGATAAGAAGTAGTAGGAGTGAGTAGTATTACGTTCTTTTCATTTCCAATGAATGACTGTCGCGAAACGTGTTATGTCTATCTGTATGAAACTAGACTGATATTTTTTCTTTTTCTTTTCTTTCATTCCAATATCCGGAGATTGTAGTAGGAGTATGACGTGATTTAAATTGAACGCGATAAGTTGTGGAAATATTTCGGATTTTTTTCTTTCTTTTTTCCCTTCATTCTTTTTTACTTTTCTTTTCTTTTTTTTTCCTTTTTTCGTTCTTTTTTTTCCTCATTACCCAGACGAATTTATGAAATAATTGCTAACTAGGTGTAAGTGTTCTCCATTCATTTCGTAAGAGTGAGATTCTTTTTTTTTCCTTTTTTTTTGTATTTCTTACTTTCTAAACTTCGTGTTGCTAACAACTTCTACGACTACTATTCTCCCTGTTTACGAATCGCAGTAACTATACAAATGCGATTTCTATCTCTTCTTACTAGGTACACCAGGTGCTACGTTACAAACCAAGCATATAGTTGGTTGGTTGGTTGGTTACTTGCCTGCTTGCTTACTTACTTACTTACTTACTTATTTGCTTGCTTGCTTGCTTTGCTCCGTTCCTAGCACGATGCTAAGAAAACTTTATGCACTTCAACTTGACAGAAATGATGTAGCGAACATGCCGAGAACGTAAATAATATCTGAATATATTTTATGCACCACTTTCTCTCTCTCTCTCGCACGTTGCTTCTGAATCTCTCTTTACACGAAGTTTCGATAAAAAGAACAAATATTCTCGATATTATATTGAGCTACCTTGAAAATTTGTACCGATTTAATGAATCATTTTTCGTACATAAAATCTCCTAGGAAAGCTTTAATATTTGAATAAACAGAGAAAAAGATAAAAAAATAGAATAAAAAATAATTATATGGAATCGATTAAAGGAGTACACGTGTGTGTGCGTGTGTGCATGCGTGTGTGAAATAATTAGAAAACAAAATCAAACATAAATGAGTAATATAATAGTTAGAGATAGAAACAATTAGAATAGATCGATCGATCGATCGATCCGAAGAAATGAATCCTTTCATTTCCGTACCGATCAAAGAAGAAGGAAAAGAGTAGGAAGGTGTATCGAGTGTTGTATAGTCGAGTGTATCGAATGACGGAGACATAATTGCGGCCTGTAAATCGGGCTGGATAGTGCCGGAGGGCACTCCTCCTTCGTACTTACTTTGAAACGAAAGCAATTCGCGTAAAGCTCTTCTCTTTCTTCTCTTTTAACTCTCTTTGCGTTTACCAGAAAAAGATTCTGAGAGAAACAGAAAGAAAGAAAGATAGAAAGAAAGATAGATAGAAAGAGAAAGATAGAAAGAGAGAAAAAGAGAGAGGAGAGTTTTCTCGTCTTTTTTTTTAACTACGTTTGCGTTTACCAGAATGAGAAATAGTGATATAAAAGGGAAAGAGGGTGGAAGAGTATGTGTGTATACTTTTATCCTCTTTTAACTTCATTTTTATTTACCAGAAGAGAGAGAGAGAGAGAGAGAGAGAAAGTGTGTGTATGTGTGTGTTCTCTCATCTTTTAACTCCGTTTGCGTTTACCAGAATGAGAACGAGAGAGAGAGAGAGAGAGTAAGTGAGTTTTCTCATCCTCATCTTCTTCTCCTTTCTTCTTTTCTATCGTACGCGTTCCTTGAACGAAAAAGGTACGAAGAGGGAGAGAGAGAGAGAGAGAGAGAGAGAGAGAGAGAGAGAAGAAATAAATAAAGAGAACCGCGCCTCTTCTTTACATCTGCGGAATGAAAAAAAAAAAGAAGGAAAGCGAAGAGAACTACCTGTTCGGTGCGTATCACACGCACTATTACTCCTCTCAAGATACAGCTTTGCAACACGTTTCACGAGAACGTACCTTTATGATCTCTCTCTTTCTCTTTCTCTCTTTTGCTCTCTTTATTTTTTCTCTCTCTCTCTCTCTTTCTCTCCTTGAACGCCATTCGTGGCCCTTTCTTGGTATACCATCGACCGTTCGTGGAATGTGATAAATAACTACTACTATGGTATGAATCTTCATTTTAACATTAGATTTTATTTTTTGTGCTACTTCTTTTATATATGATACGTGCTTCGATACTATATGTAATACTATTTTTGCTCAATGTCAGTAATAGTATATTTACCGCGATTTTGTATTTGATTTGTGTTTTATACTATATTCGATATTTTTATTCCATACATTTTGTACATTTATTATATGATATATTATGTAGTTTGAAAAAGTTTCTCTTGCCTTTTGTTTTTTTTTCTTTTTTTTTTAAACGAAATTTTACACACAAACAACATATTTATTTAATTTTATATTATAAAAATTAATTCATATTAAACTTTTTACATATTATCCACAGATGATAGTTCATATTATAAAAATATAATTTTTTAATTTTTTCCATTTCTTATTAAATAATGTTTCAATAAAAAAAAAAAGAAAAAAGTTTAATTCAATAATTATTACGATAGACAAAAAAGAACGTTTAATTAGAAATTTTGTTTTAATCCCCTTAACCCTTTCACTACTACGGGTGACTATAGTCACCCGCCACAAAACGACACCCGCACACGACGGGTGACTATAGTCACCCGTCACACGATGCCACCTATACGCGACGGGTGACTATAGTCATAGACTATAGTCACATAATTATGAACAAAAATCATTTTGGTTCTAAAAGTAATGTCACAAAGTCGTTTTTGAGACAATAGGCTCCGAATGCTAAAGACTGCGCGCGCTTAATGTTCCCACTTTCGGTACGGCGCTCCGTTCTAGACGAGGTACTTCGCGGCGAGGCCCACCGTAGCGAAAGGGTTAATAAGAAAGTTTTCTAACGAAACGATTGACTTGTCTCAACGTAAAGTTGGTTCTTTACATGTGTATACATAAATGTTATAATAATTCATGTAGTATCGTCGGTACTCTTAGGAGTCCGCACCGTGGCCGCTCGATTAGGGCAGCCATTAAATATACGTCGTTGTTGCAACAGGTAGAAGACGAGGGCCCGATGCGAACCAAGCGGATGTTATTGCTCTCGGGAAGTCGGTAGCCGGGGTAATTGATTATCTTGCGCCTTTTATAAGTTACAAGTCTGTGCTACGGCAGACTCTTAAATCTATCCTCTGCATCCCTATATTCTCAAATTATATAGCGGAATCGATGTTAGTTTCAAAGAAAAAGGGAGTAAAACTTCAACTAAGGATATATATCTAATACCAAACTTTACGATACTTTGAACAACAATAACAACAACAACAAAATTTTCAAACAAAATGATACAAATAATAATAGAAAAGAAGAAAATATTATCCGAATAAGATTGAAAATATAAAATCGATTAGAATTGCATTAATTTATTGATCATTTTGTTATTTTATTACTTATACTAGGATGCTCCGGCCACGCGTTGCTGTGGCTTTGCTATAAAATGTTAATTTAATATAATTCTAAGCTATTTAGTAAATTATAACAACACGCAAAATAATACTACAATTACAATGGAATACATAAAATAATAATACAGGAAAAAATAAAAAAGGCAAGATTAGTTATGTCGTATTTAAATCTGAAAAAAGCGCATGACGTGAATATATCGAAATAATTGAATTGTGATACAGCGCCATCTATTGAAAACTTACAGTACCTAAAGACCTAGATAACTTTTAAATAATAAATCCTTAAATTAGCAATAAAAAATAAAAATAATCGCAATAAAAACTATTCTATATCCAAAGTTGAAAAAAATCGCACAAAATAAAAAAAATTTCATTAAGTTTGAGTGAGTTAAGTTGAGTATCCACATAACATAAAAACTTTCTAAAAACTTTCTAAAACATTTCTTGAAAAGCTTTAAACCTTTCAAAAAGGTTTCTAAAAAATCTTTCTACAAGGTGAAAATGTCCGCGTTCAGAGATTTGCAAAAGATTACTCTATAAGTAAAACATTTTAGAAATGTTTTTAAAATATTTTTGTAAAATCTTTTATGAATTTTTTCAAAATATTTTAGAATGATTAGTATTTTTATATGATTAATATTAGTATTTTTAAATATTTTAAATCACTAAATTTGTAATTACTTTTTATAAGATTTCTTATTAATATTTTTTTTTATAAAAATACTGATCCAATATTCCTCATAATGTTGCATATTAATACAGATATTGGTATTTACAAAATATTTTAAATCTCTAAATTTGTAATAATTCATATAATCTTTTTAATACGAAATTAAACCCACCTTAACATTAAAAATTTATCGACACTTTCATGGATACCTATTTCTACCGTGAGCGGTCAAATGATCAATTAAAAAAAAAAAATAAAATGAAATACATACAAATCTTAAAACAAAATGAACTTTTATCCAATCAAATAATGTGTGTGTGTGTGTGTGTGTGTGTGTGTGTGTGTGTGTGTGTGTGTGTGTGTGTATGTGAACAAAATATTTTCTTTTATATAGAAATAAATAATATACATTTTACATCTTTTCATCGCTACTTTTTTTTTTTATAAATTACAGAACACGATCATTCTACCGCGCGTGATATGAAAGGTATAGTGTAAAAAAATCCTTTAAAATATAATATAAACCAAATGAAAAAAAAGTAAAAAGAAACAATTACATGTATTGGATAATAGAACAAGATAAAAGATAAAAGGTAGTTGATACTATCACTTCTCCTATTCTTCTTCTTCACGATGATGATGATGACGATGATGATGATGATGATCATCATCATCATCATCATCATCATCATTATCATCATTATCATCATCATATTGAGAGTAGAGTAGAGTAGAGTAGAGTAGAGTAGAGTAGAGTAGAGTAGAGTAGAGTTAGAGTGTTCGTACGTCCGCTTCCGAACGGCAAAGTCGGTGAAGCCGCTTTATAAGCCCGTGTATACCTGGCTCATGCCTTCCACGCTCTCCTGGTATATTATGGTTAAGTTGTTGCCGGTGGACAGGCTCCTATTCGAGCGTAGCTTCTGGTCTCGCGAGAGATTATAGAGATAATGGGGGCCCTGGATAGCAGAGTTGCTCGGTCCTCGCTCCCAACAAATTACAGGGTTCATTCATCCTCTACTCGATAGAGAGAAAAACTAGCCCCGCTACTCAACCTCCTCTTCTCTCTCTTTCTCTCTCTTTCTCACTCTTATTCTCTCCCCCCCCCTCTTACCCCTTCTCTCTTCTCACTCTCATCATGCATATACCTCAATGTATGTATTACATATATGTACGTTGTTAGTATACAACTTGACCTCTTGGAATATGATTTCCTTCCTTGCTCTAGGAACATTCATAACTCTTTATTCATCCTAACTTTTTTTTTTTTTAATATTTTGTTAAATTTATTTTTTCTTCCTATATTTTTATTCTTCTTTTTCTTTTTAGTTACGTAAAACGTTCGTATTATAACACGTTAATTCTTTTGGAATATGATTTTCTTCATGTTTATAGAACAATAGTATTCAAACTTTTACAGATTTGATGGTACTACTTTTTGTGAGTGTAAATGTATTTTGATGAAATTTTTTTTCGTAGGAATGTTAGTTTTTTTGTTTGTTCGTATTATTATGTGCATTGGTTTGTTTTTATTATTTCAAAGTGATTGTCAAAATTTTTGGTTTTATAATACTAGTTTTTGATATGATGTTTTTCAAATAAAACGAATGATATTTTGGGAAAGTTGAATGGAATACTGAAGATGCGTGAAACGCAGTTTGATGATCATTACTTTAGGATATTAAAGCTTTTGTTTATTCCTTTTTTCATGTCTTGATAAATTTATTTTTTTAAATTTTTTTATACATACGTTGTTAGTATGCAATTCGATCTCTTTCAGTATAATGGGGTATAATTTCTATGTCGTTTTAAGAACATTGTTATTCATTTTCATACTTTTTATCCGTAATCTTTTTTTTAATTCTTTTATAAAAAAAAGTGTAAAAATAGATTTGACATTGATGTTGCCTTTCTTTCTAATAAATAAATTAATCAAGTTTTCCCGAGTGATGAATCACGTTAGAACGTAGTCGATTATTTCCATATTACTCACTGACTAATACGCGATTAGCTGCTTTAGAATTTTTCCATGTATAACACCAAGTTTTCTGAACCTGTTTTCTGTCTCCTGACGAGATGGATCGATCGTTAATATTTCTCACCATACGTTCTCCGCCATATTGATTTTTCTATGGAATTTATCTTACCTTTTCCCCTTATAATCATAATAGTAATAATAATTAGGATAATCATAACTATAATGCGACATACCATTTATTACTTACCAATTATTATTCATTCATAATTACAACATATTAACACTTTTAACCGATAGGTTAAACTATTTTTTTTATTCCTTTTAACCATTTTCTACAACAATCTAGAATTTATTTCGTAATGCAAATACCAGAAGAAGAGGAAATACGTTCTAATATATTTTTTTTATTTTAACCGTTGAGTGCGGAAGAAATTTTTAGCATATGACAAGCGAAGCGCGATAGCGCTTCGCCGCACTCAAACGGTTAAGAAACTTAGTAGTTCATTACAATTTTAAAAGTCTAAGTAAACTTTAGGGAATTGATAAGAATATTCGTGTCCAACCATTTTTTACCACAATCTAACATTTATTTCGTAACGTAAATACCAAAGGAAGTGGAAGTAAGTTCTACAAAATATTTCTATTTTTGAAAGTAACTTGGTTTGAGAATAGTATACCTAAAATCTAAATAAACTTGTAGCTCGTGTTAGATAAAGGGTAGAGAAGAGTGAAGAAGGTTGAAACGAAGAAATCATGGAAAGGAATCGTTTGGTGAGTTAAAAAGGACCACTTCCTTCCTTCGCGGTAGATAATCGTTCTGTGGTATCGTTCAGACTCGTTAAGAACAACATTGGAGAAACGATAACGGCATTGACTCCGATTGGTTGAGGAAAACGGGATATAGCCGGCCTCTTTTCTTCAAATGAAAAATACGAAAGTGTTGAAAAGTTTCTCAGAGATTCGCGACCGCATCCGCGATCGGAGGGTTGGTTGCCTTGTCTCATACTTCTGATTTTGTTTCTTTTTTCCTTTTTTTCGTTAAAATCAAGTGCGTCTTTTGATTTTATCGTTTATAATAAAAAAAAGAAGTAATTTTTTTTTATTTACGATGTCTACTATATCATTCGTGTCACGTGAACATAATTATTCATCGACGTCGTTATCTTATTATGAATTATTATTATCATCATCTTGGCTCGAAATTATTCTCATCGTCATCAAATGCCTTTACCGAAAGGTTTCTTCATCCTGTGAAACTTGGACGGAATTAACTTCTCTTCAAAGAATCTACATTTCAATCAGATCATTCGTCTGAATCGTAAGTAAATACCATACACTTAATCCGAGAATATTTCATAAACCTTTTTATTCGGATTTATTTTATTCTGCTTTCGAGTATTCTCTATTTTTTTGTGAAAACCTTGTTTGATCCTTTCAATTAAGGAAGAGTGAGTGTTACTTTGTTATAATACGAATATAGAAAATTTAAGTTTATTCTACGCTTACAATTGATTGTTGAATTTGATACTCTCAATCAATATTTGTCTTTTTCTTATTATTTAAGTTTGATTTAGGAATGACAAATTTCTGTATTTATGAATTTAGAATTTATATCACGCTTTCTTAAGATAAAGAGTCAGATATATGAACGTTAATATATTAAATAACAACACGATAAAGAACGCAAATAAAATAAATCACTCCAAGATTTGAATAAGCTAACTAAATCTTGAAGAACAAGTTCAAATAATATGTAATATAAATTTGAGTAGCTGATATGAGTGTTTATTGCATATATAAAGATTGTTAAAAAAAAAAGCCTAAAATTAGGACAAATTTTTTTTGTAAATCGTTGCTTACGCCCATTATTCATCCAATCGTTGCAAAGTACAAAATATTTGTAACTTTACGTTTGCGTGTATATGTATGTGTGCGTGTGTATATGTTTGGTTTGCATGTTCCATTTTTATGGTGATAATAAATAATATTTATTTACTATAACTAATAATATAACGTCGTACAAATAAAAGATTATATTTTTTTCCCCAAATTTTCCTAATCTAAGGTAAGAAAAGAAGAAATAAAAGAAGAATAAGGTGAAAACAAAAAAAAGGTGATAACGATGTTAGAGGAGTCTGTGTCATTGTGTCATGGATCCTGACAAGGCGCCACGTTCCCGATCGAACGGATGTCGTGCTGGTACGTTGATTAGCGCTAGCGATGCTAAACAAATAAAATAAAGAAAGGAAATAATTGATTTTGCCGGGAGGCATCGCGAATGTACCAACGAACAGGCTGGAGGAAGTCGAACAGGTTTTACTAAGAAAGAGAGAAAGAACTAAGGTCATTCGAGTGTGTGTTCTGTATGTATTAATGTGTATGTGTTGTGTGTGGTGTGTCAGAAAGAAAGAAAAAAAAAAAAGAAAGAAAGAAAGAAAGAAAGAAGAAAAAAATAGAGAGAAAGAGAGAGAGAAATGTACGTTTAGAATTCTCTTCCTACACCTTGTAACCAAGCAAGTACTTCTTTCCGATCATATTTCTAAGATCAATAAAAATCATAATTTCGATCTATAATAACATAAATTGTATACATTGACTTCTGATGATTTTGTTTTCTCACATTTTGTATGTGGATTTGAATTATTTTTATGTTATACTTTATCATTGCTCTAACTTTTACATTGAAATTATAATAATTTATTCATAACTGAAAACAAAATAAGAGATATTTTTTATTTCAGAAATAATATTATTTGTATTATAAAATTTATATATACGCATCTACTTGTACTTTGAGTGTTAAGAGTTAATCCTAATTACGTATAAAACTATACATATATTTATATTTTAAAATAAATTAAATGCAAATAAAAAATTTATAATTTTAATAAATAATCTAAACAAAATTGAATTATATTTATTATTTTAAAATAAAAGAAAAACTGCATTAATGTAAAAACATTAATTATTAATAAAACAATATACCTGCTTATAGAAAAAATGAACGCAAACATATTCCTAGGATAAGAAGTACTTTTCCCGTATATACCCAGGCACGCTTCCGGACGTAAGAGGTAAAAGACGAGGTAGAGAAGAAAGGGGGGGGGGCAAAGATACAGATGCTGGAGGCTTGCATAGTATGGTGGGGAAAGAGCCACGCGATCGAGATTTATTTATAAGTCGACGAACGTGGCCTCCCTTCTCTATCCTTTTGCTTCTTCCTTCTTCCTTCTTCTCTTCTATATCTTTCTCTTTCTCTCTGTTAAACTGGCGTGCTGCTCCTCAGTGGTGCCCAGCATCCGCTGGGCCACTATTTTCCTATCCTACTACTACCTCTTTCTTCTTTCGTCTTCCTATCTCCCTCTCACCCTACCCCTCCACCTCCACCTCACTCAACTTCTCAACGTTCACTTCGCGGTTTCTCCTCTCATTAAGCACGACTTACATTTCCTTCCAAAGACACAGAAACAATACCAAAATGCAATCTCCGATATTTCTTTCTATAAAAAAAATTATGCTTAATACGAGCTGACAAAAATTGATTTTATTTCGAATTCGATTCTGAAATCAGTTTATTGTTTTCTTTTTGGGGTTGGAGGGGGGACAGGTATTATTGTATACTGAACGATTTTATCGAATTAATTTTCTTCTCATCGTTTTGAATATATCGTATGAAAATAGGATAATCTATTGGTACAATTTTGAAAGAGAATAACATTGATAGAAATGTTTTTAAATGCCTATAGTCAAATCATGGATATACGGCAACTTGTTGCACCAGTAAGTTCTTTATTTACAACACAATCCTATCGAGTCATTCGTTTCCATGTAGAAGCCGGAAATCGACTCTAGTGGGAATTTATTATATCGCCAGAGGATCGGCATATACATATTCTACTACGGGGCTTAGGCCGTTCACCGTTTGCTTTCCCCCTCCACTAACCCCTCCGCATCTATCCTATCCCTTCTACACCCTCCTCGAGCCACGCGCCAGCTCGAGGAACAAGCTACGTGCTTTTTTGCACATATGTGTTTCCCTATGTGTCTGTCTGTGTGTAGATATGTGTGATGATATTATGTGTATGCGCATCTAGAATAAGAGGTCTATGCTTATGTGCGAGTTCTTCGAGATGATCCTTTCATCTCTTTCCTCCTTCAAATATATTATTCTTTGCAAATTTTTATTATTTTATTATAATATAAACTAGAATATTCTTATTTATTCTTTTTTATTTTTATTAATAATAATACAAAGTTATTTAAATCTATCATCAAATATATTATAATTCAAATTAACTCGCAAAAAAATAGCTGTTAAAAAGAATTATTATCGAAGTCCCCCACGTGTATTAATCTGCACGAATGAAAATGAAAATATATTTTAAGTTAAATATATTAACTGTGATAAAAAACCATTAAGATTGAAATTTGTATTGATAAATAACAAAATACGAAATATTTGATATGCTAACCAGGTAAAAAAAGAAACTTTAACAACATAATTTTTGCAAACGATTAAAACGATTTGTGAGGATACTTCGAGGAAGATTGTTAGGAAATTATCAGAAAATGTTAAAAGGTGTCCTCGCCGGAAGAGTTAGACTTAGGTAAGCGTGATACTGGTCGTATAATACTTGAGGGCAGAAGTACTGGTGAAACAGGTTCGAAGTTGCTCCGAGGAACTGGCCAAGCAACGCGAGCGGGGAAAAACAAGAGGTACAATCGGATTGTGCCAGCCTGATCGTCCTGCCCCTGAGGCATTTTATAACGGTATTAAACGAATGCCGGTGTCGGTGTAAACTCACAGTCGCGAGCGCTTTTTCCTCCCTCCCTCTACTTCTCTTGAAAAAGATATCCTCTCCTAACGTTTTGCTCCGGAGTAACTCCATTTTTATCTTTCGATTTCGTCGATCGATGAAATATCAACAAACAACACGCATCCGTCCGTTCATCAATCTCAGCTTTCCATTATTGCTTTCCTTTTTATTCACCGGTTCGATTTGATTTATCAGAAAAAAAAAAATAAACATATCATTTTTCTATCTATTTTTATAACTGCAAAAGATTACGATACTTTTATGAAGAATAAAATCAAATTTACAAAATCTAAATTGACGCGGGCAATATTTTACATTAATATTTAATTATCTTTTTATATTAATATTATATCATTATATTTAATTATATCGAAGATTTGTTAAAAACGTTACGTATTATAGCTCACCTTTACCTTTCCACTCATTCCTTTAATGAAATATCTTAGTTAATTAAGAAATGATTTCACCAAGGCAGTTGATTCTCATTAAGTAAATAAATCGAACAAATGTGAAGAAAGAGAGAGAGAGAGAGAGAGGAGAGAGAGAGAGAGAGAGAGAGAGAGAGGATGAAGTCATCCAGTTGTGGTAGAGATGTGTAGTGTCTCCTCCTCCTTTAACCTCGATCCACCATCTCTCTCCATCTTTTTCTTTGTCCGGCCTCGCGCAAACCGCTGTGCCACTGAATTGATGCGTGGGTGCAGGTTGGACGCAGATAACGCGGGAGGAGTTTCGTTTGTCCAATCCTCGATGATCCTGCTCCTCCTCCACTTCTTCTCCCTCTTCCCCTTCCTTCCTTCTTTCTTT
This sequence comes from Polistes dominula, assembly GCF_049000335.1. Taxonomy (NCBI): domain Eukaryota; kingdom Metazoa; phylum Arthropoda; class Insecta; order Hymenoptera; family Vespidae; genus Polistes; species Polistes dominula. Next base: position 8,428,080 of record NW_028300925.1, on the reverse strand, counting down.
CTTTCTTTCTTTTTTTCTTTCTTTTTCTCTTCTTTTTTCTTAGCTCACCTACCTTCTTTCGCTTCCTTCTTACTAAAGTGTTTTACGAATGGACGATGCTCGTCCGACAGGAACGAACCCTTTGACTTCTCTTTCTAAGTCTCCCCCTTTCCCTCTCTCTCTCTCACTCTTTCTCTCTTTCTCTCTTTTGGTTTATACTTTGACTTCGTTTATACCACGCCTGCTCCACACCTATCTGTGTGTCTGTGTCTTTCTCTCTCTTTCATTTGTTTTCTGCTCGACGAACGATGACCAATTCGAATGGTCCACAACTATTTGTTCATTATAATCTTTTTATTCCAACCAATGATGTTTCTATTTGATGATAATGGTAATGATGATGATGATTATGATGATCCATGATGATGATGGCTCTGTGCGAATTAAGGTATATTTTTTTGCGTTTTGAAATTATTTTCTTACAGATATAATTATATTACGTAGATAATTTATGCAATTATTTATATAAATGATCAATGCGCATATTTAATCTCAATATGTTCGATCCTTATACTCTTTCGATTTTATTATTATAATGCTGTGTTGGATCTCAGAATATCAAAGGGCTCCGAAGGGATCCTGAGATTTGAAAATTTCATGTCATTAGGGCAAAAAATTAATGATGGTAAGATATTGTTAATTACTTTTTTTTTGGTTAATAACCCAATAGGAATTGTTTTGAAACGTTCTTTTACTAACTTTAATTTGTAGGTCCCGAAATTTAGGGTTCCTACTTAAATTGATCAGCTACTGTTATTATGAATATTTAGAAATAATGAAATAATATGTACATATTTGATCGCGTTGTACATCCATTGTCTTTAGCTTGACTTTCTGATCGAGGGCCACTTTCGTACACGAAGAATACACCACCAACCCTCCTTTCACTATGACGACGCGTTTCAACGAGCATGGACACTGCTCAATTGGCGTGCATATTATGCAAACAGTCACGGTTCTTATATTACACGTTTATATATATATATATATATATTTATATACGTATTTGTTGTATAGATACGTTAGTGAAATACCTGCTCTTGTGTGTGTTTGTGTGTGAGCGCGTAGTACTGAAACGTGAGTCATACCATTTAATTTTCTACACGTATATACGTCAATATAACACACACATACACACACAAACACATTATATATCTATTAGATTATTCAATTCTCGAAACTGTTAAAAAATATTTTTACTAATATCTTTAATCGAATGAAATAATGAAAATAAATTTGATTAAGACAAACGTAACAATTAAATACGAGATAAAAAAGAAAAAATGTTCGTTCGTATTTTCATTAAAATTTCGTCTTATCAATACTTTCAAACTATTACAAAAAAAATATTTCTACAAACTTTTCTAATCTAATAACAAAAAAATTGAAATTATATTTAAATTCAATAAATACGTTTTAAAACAAATATAATAATTAAATAGAAGAAAGAAAGGTAAGAGATATTCGTTCAGGTTCACCAAAATGTCGTCGTGCCAATACGACGCCATGTTGAAGTTAACAAAAGGCAATTGCTTTTTCGTGTTTCCCTCCTCTCCTCTCCCTGACTCCCCCCCTCTCCTTATCCATCTCTTTCCCCGAAAGTGTATAGGTTATTTTCTGAGAGTTAAACTATACATAGTCGTTCCATAGTAGATTTCGTATACTGTTCCTCGGAGATAACACGATGAGAATAATGTTAATGGCGGAACAGGTGCTCGGCGAGGCGTGACACAGTGACGTCAGTGGAGAGCCTTCGTGCCATGCCACTCGTGCGCACCCACCGACACAAAATTCTGCCGCCATTAAAGTCACCGAGGGACGGACGGACGGACAAATGGACAAATGGACAAACGGACAAACGAACTGCACGAAACGTTTGCAATTCTTTTATACTATGTATATACACACGTTTCTATATACACGTGTATGTATATAGACACGTGTGTATGCTTTGTGTGTGTATTTGTGTGTGTATGTGTATATATGTGTGTACGTAAATATCTTTTTAACGTCCCGCACGTCTTTCACGGTTAGTTCAATTTCCACTTTCGTATAACGTTCTTTTAACGTTCTCCTATGTGAAACGTTCTCTCCTGTAATTAATGGACATGGCTTAACGCTTACGTTTGCAGTTCGGTATATCATTTGTAAGCTTTTCCTTTTCTTCTTTTTTATTTCTTTGACCTTTTCTTTTCTTTTTTATATCCATTCAAAGATTTCCTACAAAGGAGATATACAGTCCTGCGAAATCGCGCCAATCATTGATACACATATATTTTTTGTTTGCATTGATTATTTCGAGATTTATGACTTAATGAGTATACGGTATTGAAAAAAAAGATGTTTGATACAGATAAATATTGTCAATTGGATAAATTAATTATATAAAAGTTAAAATGTAATATTCATGAATCAAATGATATTTAATCATCATAATTGTAAATTTTTATCTAGAATTTAAATTTATTTTATATTCTGATAAGATGGAATTATTAGAAAAACAATACACCTTTCACCTGTTATTTAAATTAAAGTTTTATACTTCCAATAAAAAAGGCAACGTTCTCACGAGTGTTCGCCGTAAAAATGATATGGTGGTGGCCGCGTGCATATGTTAAGAGAAAGAAAGAAATAGAGAGAAACGGAGAAAGAATAAGTGCTTGTTGTATGCTTACGTACGTATCGGATAGGGGCGAGTGATCATAAGAGTGACAAAGTAAAAAAATTATTACCAAGTTAACCAGATAAAGTCATTAAAACGAGTTTTATCCATGTGGACAACTATTATACAATATTAGTTCCATGAGATTATAAGACAAATTCAAACATTTCCATTAGATTCTCGTTTTATTGTTTCATTTCTTTTCTTCTTATTCCTATCTTTCTTTCTTTCTAATTATTTTTCATATCTTTAAAAATTATAGTTCGATAATATTCGTTTACCGTGCGAAACAATATATAATAAGGGAGAAGAAGGGACTAGGAACTTCCGGACAACACCTGTGACACATTCTCACGTGCCGTCAGCATGACTGGCCCTGTGAACACCTGTAACTCACGCTAGCTAACTGTTGCCACTATCAACATGAATGCATACACACATATATATGTCGTTACATATTACACGGAGTATCAAACAGCGATGTTTCCAATTTCTCATACGTTAACACCTGTTAGCTTAAAAAGGTCAAGTATGGGCATGTCAAAGATACGATTAGAAAGTAAAAGAAATTGATCATGATAATTATTATAATCTCTCTCTCTCTCTCTCTCTCTCTCTCTCTCATCTAATTTTATACGATAAGAATGAAATTAAGAATCTTTTAATATATGAAAATTGAATAAAAAAAAAATTTCTTTCAAGACAAAGGGACGACATTTTTGTTTTGTGTGGTAAAGAAATGGGTTCTAGACAAGACCTTTTATTTGATTTTTCTTCCTTTCTTTTTTTCTTTCTTTTTTCTTTTTTTTTTCTTGACGAAATCTCGATGAGAACCCTTGTAGCAGTTTTAATAGCGATAGAGGGCTGGCCCCGTCGGACGGGCAAACAAAACCGGTGTGGGAGCGAAAGCATGCAGGCTCTCACGAGTGTTCATTGTGCGTGATACACATCTATACGTAATTTACCTACCTACCTACCTACCTACCTTCATACATACATATCTACTATCATACATACATTCATATATACACATATACATATGTATATATATATGTATACCTAACTCCTTTACGTTCTAGAACCTTACAATTCCAACGTGCGAACTTTCGAGACAGTCCTTTGCTTGTCCTTTCGTTTGATCTTCCGACTTTTCGTTTGATTCACGCGTTTGATCCTTAGACTGTAGAAAAAAAATTGTAGGTCCATTCTTTTTGTCATTTGTTCTTTCAAAATATAATTTAAATTGTATTATCATTTTAAATATAAAATGTTCATTTATGTAATTATTTATGCATGCATATAGCTTTTTTCTTTTTAAATATTGATGCAAAATTTTCAAGCAACTCTAACGTGTAATCGTTTTAGAGAAAAAATATATCAATCGATAGGCAACTTCAACACGTTATTTGCAATATAAATAACGTTTTTGTAAATTTATAATACTGTTAAGAAAAATAAAAAAAAATTTAAGAAAGAATTATAATAAAATATATGAAACGTAAAAGACTACAAATTGGTTAAGGGTTAAATATTTGATTAAAAGTTCTTCTAACCCTATCTAATGGCAATTGACAGAGATCAAGCGTTAGGAGGGTAAAAGGAACGACTAATGATACCTTCAGGCTACAATTAGCACCTACTCGACGATTGTCCCACTATCACTATGATAGGCATTCTCTTGAATGCCTCGTGGCTGCCAAGGACTTCGGCAAAGCCTTATTTGCTAGGATTTAATTAATCGACCTTCTGCACCCTCCTACACAACAGTTTCTCATTCATCGTGTTACGTTGTCAACAATCTTCTCTAACGGGTATTTGAATTAATTTCACTATTCATTTTTATATCTTAATCGTTTTATTTTTCTATTAAACGCGACGAGATTTCTTTTAAATTAAATTATATTATCCTTTTGTATAATTAATTTCATTTTTTTTTTAATTAAAAAAAATTCTTTATTTGATTAAAATATTCAATTATTTATTAGGATAATTTATTTTGTAAAATGTTTTTTTTTGTATAAATTAAATGATTAATAATCTCATCAACGATTTGTCTAACTGTCTTCGAAAAATTTGAAAACTTGTTAACATGGAGACTTAAATTATTTTCTGTTTTATTGCACACTTTCTCTCTCTCTTTCTCTCTTTTTTTTTTTATGGGGAATATGCACTAAATCTACAATAGACGCGTCAGAAAAGATCGACCTTAATCGTTGTTTCTCTCATACGATCTATGTTAGCTACTTGCTTCCGGCGTCATCGATCATTCCTACTATTGCACGAATCAAGGGAACCAACCAACCAGTGTCTCTCTCTTTCTCTTCGCGTTTTCATCGTTTATGCATAAATTGCGCGTCAATCTCCTTTATTTTATAGGCCAACGGAAACAAGGTTAAGCTGTAAATTAAAATTATATATAGAAAAAGTTAAAAAGAAGTCAAATGAATCGAGAAAAAGGAGGAAGTGGCGTGCTGAATGAAATCACGCGAATATTGCCTAAAGGGATTCTACCTTCCTATCAACTATTTTTCCATTACTACTACTACTGCTATTATTATTATTATTATTGTTATTATTATCGATTAATGAAATCGATGAATATAATTGTTAATAATTTTTTATTATGATCAAACAAACGTATAAAAATAAAAAACTAAAAAAAGAAATAAAATGAAATGAGTCAAGTAAAAGGAAATGGTGGTGATGAATGAAATAATGAGAAAATCGCCTAAAGGGATTCTTAATATTTTCGTCAAATATTTATCGACCAATAATTATACGATGAGTGATTATAAATAATAGTTAATCGCGATCGAACAAAATATTGCATTAGTACACAAATGATATTTTGATTTTGTATTTTATACAAATACAAATAGGGGAGCTTCGTACATGGTCGTAATTTACTTAGGAATAGAGAGATAAGAAATGACAACGTTTTCCGCTCCGTATCCGTAATACCAACGTAACACTCTTACGAATCTATTATATCGTACATGTCTCTAACGTCTAATAAAGTTAAGGAAAAAAAAAGTTTAGACAGGAGCCCGTTTTTAACTCAAACTATACGCTTTCACGAACCGTCACCTCGAGCGAAGGTGGGAATCAAACGACGGAACCTGGTATAAACTTGTTAACGTTAATTTTCTATCTATATGTCTGTATGTATATATATATGTATGTATGTGTGTGTATTTATCTGCCTGTTTGTCTTTTTTTCTGTGTGTTTGTGTGTCTATCTATTAGTATGCGATAATTGAAAGTGAAATCTAAATGTTTTCTATACGTTAGTATTAAAATGCATTATCATTCTTGTTACATATTTCTTTCTTTCTTTCTTTTTTAAATTAACTTCGAAGTTAAAGTCTATACGACGATTAGAATCATTTAGATTTTTCAAGCTTGTCTATGGTAATTAATTTTTCTTTTTGTATTTATTTTTTTTCACGATGCATCATTGATCTTGTTTTTGTGGGATTGTATTATCTGCGCAATGACTGAGAGTGAAATGAAAATATTTTTTATCTATTCGTTAATAATGCATTTTCATTTTTCTTATGGTATTTTGTTTTATTTTATTTTATTTTTTTTTTTTTATAATTAGAACTTTGAATTTAAAGCTTAGTGTATTTAAAATGGTTTAATACCTTCGGATATTTTTACGATAAATTTTTTGTTAGTAATTATTTTTTTTGAGCTTTAACCTTAAAGAATGTCTATGGTAACGTATGTTTCATTGTTTTTAAGATTTCTTTCACGATGCGTCATTAACTCGATTAATTTGTTTTGCTCTGATTACGAGAATGTCTCCGCTCAGCATGAAGATACTTTTCGGTAATATTTTTGTTGACGCAATCCTGACTAAAATGTAATACGTAAAGATTAAGTGTAGATAAAAATTTAAAAGAAGAGAAAGAGGAGGAGGTGGGGAGGGAAGAGATCGTTGAAGAAGCACACACGAGAATGAGCTAATGTAAATGAATATGAATTGGAGGAACGGTCGATGATCGTTAATTAAGCTGCGAGAAGGAGTTCCTCTCACGAGGTGGTCGAGCAGAATGGCGTCTCCTCACGCAGCGAAGAGGTTCAGAAAAGGGGATCGAGAGGGAAAGGGAGGAAAAGGGAGAAGAAAAGGAGGGAAGGCCAAGACAATGCCAGATAACAAGTAGCAGTACGTTCGTGGGTATTCCTGCGAATTGAAAGGATTACCGACTAAAGCTTTTAGTATAGGACGCGGTATGCAAACTACGAAAGGAAAAAATAAAAGAAATGAAGAAGAAAAAGGAAAAGGGTACTCATTTAACAATGTAAGTGTATATATATATACTCTTAGTTAAGTTCTATAGTGAGAAATAAAAATAGTTCATTAATTGTAATAACGTGTTTACGAGCGTCTCGCATAATTGATTATTTCTAGTGATGATGAGATTTAATATCTTTCCCTAACTTAATTATTAGCTATTTGAGCTCGTTAATTATGGAATGTTGTTATAATTATTTGAATCAGTCTTATTATTTACTTACTATTACATACAAGGATTATTAAAATTGTTGAAAATTAGTTTACTATACGTTGGGGAAGTATTTTTAATCAAAAAATTAATATGCACCTGGATGCAAACTTTACGCAAATATTGATAAATTATTATTTAGTAGAAAATATTTACATACAGACGATTTATTTTTGCAAATATCGCGTTTGCACGATCAAGTCCGTGGTGATGAATTTATCTTAAAATGGGTATAAATTTTTAAGCCAAACAAACAAGAAAGGAAATAATTATAATATACGTTGTAAATACATGTAACGTGTTGCTATTGTAATTAATTATCTTGCAAGATATAATAAGAATATATCTTGGTATATACTTTGAAATAAATATTCCTACATGATCTTCGAGTTTCTTTTTATATTCATAATTTTTGATCCCTATCAAAAATGTAAAGTATAAAAATAATTGATTGTACGCGTATATACTAAAAAATATTCCTGCGCAATCTTAAATTTTCGTTCGCCATTTTGGTTCCTCCAAAATTTTGATCATTTACTATTGTAAACTTTGATCGTTACTATTGTAATTAATTTACTTATAAGGTATAATAAAAATGATTGTTTCGTTCTACTATGAAAAATAAATGTTTCCACGTGATTTGAAACTTTCGTTCGCCATTTTGATTTTTTCAAAATTTTGATCATTTACTATTGTAATTAATTTTCTTGTAAGATATAATAAAAGTAATTGTTCGTATCTACTTTGAAAAATGTTCCCACGTGATCCGAAACGTTCGTTCGCCATTTTGGTTTCTCCATTACCTTTGATCGTTGCTATCGTAATTACTTTTCTTTCGAAAATATAATAAATATGTATGATATATTATATACTTTGAAATAAATGTTCCCGCGTGATCTTGGAGTTTTGGTTCCATAGTTTGGTCGTTAAGTTTGAGCATAGGACTCAACTCGATTCGCGGCACGTTACGACCACGGCGGGAGCATCGAAGCGTGCTTCCCTTCGCGCTGCTGCCCTCTTCCTACGTCGTAGCCTGACCTCTGTGCCTCAAAAATGATCGTCGAGAGCGTCGTTCCACTTGCTCGCGTTACACCAACGTACAATAAACATAATATATATATATATATGTATATATATATGATGCTATATTATAACCTAACGTAACCGACGATGACGAAACGTTTTTCTAACGAATGCGACGAAATTAGACGACGATAGATCAGCATCGTAACAATAACAATGATGATGACGATAATGATCATTATTATTATTACTCTTATTTTTATTATTATGATGAATAGTTAAATTTGTTTATTTCAATCAAGATTTTTCTTTTTAAGCAAAACTACCATTTCTTATAGAATTTTTATTCGTGAAAATAACGAATCTTACTCAATAATGATAATTAAGAATTTTAGATTCTATTTATATCAGCTAAAATTATTAAAAATCTTATTCAAACTTTAGTAAATTAATTTCCAATCAAATCTAAACTCGTTCAAAATTCCTTTAAAAGTAAGAATTTTTCTTGAAGATATTTGATAAGAGAGAAGAACGACGAGAGGAGACAAGAGAGTCAGGCCACATAAGTTTCGTTGAAAAAAAATAAAAAGAAGAAAAGAAGAAAAAGGAACATTAGAGGTATCTACTTTACAACACACGCTTGTAATACTCTCGGAGACTCTCCAACGTTACATACGCTGGCTTGGTTGAGTACGTTTGAGGTGTGCTCATGTAGATAAGCTCCGATAATGACCGGACGTGTGCTCACCCAGGCATAACTTTGCTAGCTCCCTCCCAGTCTCCTCCCCCTCCTACCCCTTCTCTCCTTCTTCTCCTCATTTACCTCTTCTTCTTCTTCTTCTTCTCCTTCTTCTTTTTTACTGTCCTCAACCTAGTGTGCTCCACCTCCTTGTTCCGTATCCACATTCGTTTTTCCCTTCGGAAAGACGGACCCTTCGTATTCCTCCTTCAAACCCCTTCCCCTCTATATCTGTCTGCCTATCTGTCTATCTATTTGTCTGTCTCTGCCTGTTTATTTGACTGTTTGTCTCTTTCTGGGGATGTATTTACTTACTTACGATTCCAAAGTTAGCACGTGTGGCAGCACAGCAACTAACGTTCCTGTCCTCTTCTAGAAAAGTCTCGAACTCGTAATGTGTAGATCACTGGAAACGCGTCGTTACCCAACGACTGACGAATAACAAAGACAAAGAACGTCCTTGGTTCGCTACAGTTTGCGAACTTTCTAAGTATACATACACGTATCTGTATCTCTATGTTTTAAATGTGTACATGCGAAATGAGTCACACAAACGAAATTTTCTATTAATGGTTATAATATGGTTATTACTAATATTAATATTACTATTATTGTTATTTAGATAATACATACATTGTGTATTTGTAATTGTCAGCTATCAAGCTGATTATTTTCTTTCGTGTTCTTTTTAATAATTAAAATACATTTTATCGAGGAAAAAAAGGAATAATGAAACGAAATATAAAAAAAAAGAATATAAAGAGGTAGGAAAATGCCCCATTATTATAATTGTCGAAGGAGGAAAAAAATAGAAAAAAAAGAAAAAAAATACAAAAAAATATAAATAAGCAAACCGAATGTGATAATGCGAATAAACCGCAAAAGTGCGATATGCATAAAACGTAAAAGACGATAAAGTAATCGCCGTTGAAACTATGTATTACTACTGCACTGACTCTTCTCGCTTTTTAAACTTTTAACTACTCGCTTTGCGTTTAAAGCGTGTAATGTCGTGAATTTTTAACGATAACTAATATCCTCGAATAGCCTCGTTGATATTTTTATTGTTTTTCTTGATTTCATTGTTTGAGAAAATACTTTTTACGTTAGGAATAAAGTCGTTTTGTACGATTAACGATTTTATATCGTGATTATTTTTAACGGGAATTACTTTTAAAAAAAAGGTAAATAAATTAACGATAAATAAATCTAAGCTTATAAGTACTAAAGTCACAAGTGAAATGAATAAAAATTGATCTCTCTACGTTCTTTCCAGTATCCACTTATATGCAATTAAATGTATGTAAAAAAAAAAAATACGAATCTTATTTTATTCAAACACAAAAAATGAGAGGATCAATTATCGACCAATTTGGATATAAAAATTCTAAGAACTAGAATCACAGTCAACGCGAACGAAAATTTATTTCTCTTTCTCTCTCACTCTTTAATATGCATTCGTATGCAATTCGTCGAGAGTGCAGAACCGTAAAGTGTAGAAGACGATAGATAGACAGACAGACAGACGGACAGACAGACGAAGAGGAGGATCATGGCTTAAGCGTTTAGACGGAGTCGTCCCATTCATTCACTAACTTCGTACTCGAGTACATTAATGTTAGACAAGAGCTCGTTTCCGGCGCTCTGTCGCGCTTCTACGTGTTTCTCATATTTTCGTGTTAGGTATTACCTCGCCGACGATGACTATAACGACAACTACAACGACGAATACAACGACGAAGATGACGATAACATACCGCAAAAGGAGCGTTTGCTATGATCCTCGTGTTATTTTTAACATAACGGTCCTCTTCTCACCTATTTAACTGATTTCTTTTCTACATCTCGTTTAAAACTCCCTTTATTTTTATTTCTTTTCGTTATTATTTTAAAAGAAGAATTCCTTTATAATATAATTTACGTAATTTTTTTTTCTTTAAGATTTCATTTACAATAAACTTCGTTGAGTTGATCAGTAAATTTGACGTGAATCAAATTAAAACCTTACTACGTATAATAGGTGGTGTCTCGGTTTGCACGTTAATAATACCCAACGGTATTTCTTCCACGAATTGTCTTGTTTCTTTTTGTAATTTAACTAGAAATTTCTTGTACACATCGATGGAATGTAACTAAAAATAAAATAAATAAAAATGGAAATAAGTAATCACAGTACAAAGATGACTTCCTCTCGAGTAAATGTTAAATCCGACTGACAATTAGATTCCTTGATTGTAAAAAAATAAAATAAGAAAAAGAAAGAAAAAAGGAGATAAGATCGGATACAGTTGAAAAGAAAAAGTAGTAGTATCCTGTGTAAGGTCGGGACGAGTTAATCGAAAATGTCGATCGATCATGTTAATTTGTTCATCTTGATAGACCATAATTAATGAATTGATAGGACTTGTGAGTTAATTGCTCATGGCATTTGCGTTAAACGTCATCTCTCTCTTTCTCTCTTTCTCTCTCTCTCTCTCTCTCTCTCTCCCTCTCTCTCTCTCTCTCTCTCCTATCACTTATTTTCCTTCCATTCCAAACAATCCATCACAATTCGATGGATCACGATTATGATACTTATTACGTTCTATACGAAATAATGTACGGAATCGTATAAAATAATGAAGAATAAATACTATTACCAATAAAAATATATGCACAATAGATAATATACAACAGTTAGATTTAAATATTATATTCATAGTACTTGATTTATATCTCAACAGTGTTCTAACCTCTGTCCTATGAATACTAAATTGAAACATACGTTTGATATGCCGATGTAAAATAGAAAAAAAAAAGAGAAAAAAAAATAGAGGGAGAAAGGGAGGTGAGAGATGGATGGTTAGATGGATACCTTCGGATGTCCCTTACCAAATAGTTATATTAAAAGATAAAAATAGAAGTCAGATCCGTCTCACACGTTCAAAACTAGAGAGAGAGAAAGAGAGAGAGAGAAAGAGAGAGAGAAGAGAGGGCTTGGGGTTGGAGGAATGGGTAGGGGAGGGGAGGGGTCAGGAGACCGGAAATTGTCAGCTCTTTCCCTCTCCGAGTCACCGGTGGACTTTCACGCGCTGTGTTCTACGATCCGATGTGCCGCAATAATCGTGTATTGCGAGAGGAAAGCATCGATCGTAGTAAGCGAGTTCGCTCGTATAATAATAAAAACGTTAAGTTTGGACGAGAAAGTTACTAAGTGGGAGGAAGAGAAGGGGGGGAGGAGGAGGTTGGCACGAGATAAGAGGGTGGAAGGGAGGAAAGAGTGGGTATAAAGCACGAGGAGTAGAGTTAGCTCGACGTTACGCAAGATTCGTGATGTGCACTTCGTGAGAGCGACGGCTCGTTAGCTCTAGGAAAGAGGGGTGAAGGAGAGGGACAGAACAAGAGAGGAAAAAACACAGGGAGAGACAGAGAGAATGAAATGGGGAGTCCTCCTGGTTTCGATCGGACGATCATTCGGATCTACGCGTCCGACAGCATAATCGACTAGGCCTTTGTCGTAACGTTCAGATAAAAATCCTGATTGCATCGAATAATACCTATGCGAACGTTTTTTTTTCATCGTTACGGATAGCCATTTGATGAAATTATCTTGAAATAAATATTTAAGATAACAAAATATTAGAAAGTAAGGAATAATCATCAATTGCGAAACTTTATGATTATAATTTAAAGTAATGAAAGTAGATATTAAATATATCATTATATATAATTATTAATGTTTAATTTTCCGACTTTTTAATCCAACATCTTTATTTCAACCGTCCATTTCAACAGATTTTTTTACACTTTACTCTAACACCCTTAGTTCAACCGTTCACTACAATATACTTTTATATACTATCTTATTATATCAACCTTTTGGAAATCACTCATGTCCTAAGGCACACACACACACAAAACTCACTTACTAGAACTACTCTTACTTCTTCAGATACATACTTTTACATTCTTTATATCAATAGAGGATAATATTTCTTATATTTTTATCTAAACAGAAAAACATCTTCACTTATCCTAGAACATTTATTTAGGTACACTTATACGAAGGTCGTTTTTACCTTTTCTAGAATCATATATTTTCTCCTAATATGTAAGAAAACCTATTTATCCTATTCTCAAAATTGCTACTTAAAAACTAACTAAAAGAAATCCATTGGCGTACATATATAACGTATGCATGATACAATAAATTTACTTAATATTTTAACAATAAATCGAATTATATATAAATAAAAACATATTTTCTAACATTAAGTATACTATTAATAATAATAGATATAATACTATTACATAATTTCTATTATTTTATTATTATTATTATTATTATTATTATTATTATTATTATTATTATTATTATTATTATTATTATTATTATTATTATTATATGTATGTCACGTCAAAAATGAATATATAATAAGTGGCCGCTGTAATGTCACAAATCTTAGTTATCGATTAATTATTATTGCTAAATGATGTACAATGCACACTAATACGCACATACAGGTGCAAACTACACCGTGCAGTCGCTAGCGCGATTATAGTCGCAAATATAAGAAAAAATTACAACTAAACTCATACTAACCGTTTTTCACCCATGTGTGTAACACCTGGACACACGTATAGATGAGAACACAAAAAGTATGAAGGTAGAAACAAGTGATTATTATATTAGAATAAAAATTTTGATCTAAAAAGCACGATTAAAGCGTAAATGCATTTTTATAGAAATTTATCTAAGTGGGTTGAGAACACTACAAGTTATTTTGCAAATAATGAATTTTAATATAATATCTTTTAATATCGTTTCAAAACGTCACCACTTAATTGCTAAAATCATGAAGAAGTTTATCTTCTTGTTCATTTATTTATAATATTGAAATAAATCGAAATTAAATATCCTAAGTTAAATGAATTTTACCGATGAAAAAATAATATACCATCCTTAACTAATAAAATAAACCATAGAATATATAATTTTCGTGAATAATTTCTTGTTTTGAAGAAGTGTAAGTATATTACTTTCTTTATAATAATAACAAATAATAATAAATATCTTTGTAATAATAAATAAAGTAATATATACGCGCGCGCGATTTTATTTAAATATATTAGATAGATACCAGATATCATTTTCATTCTATAATAGAATATAACGATATTTTATTAACTTTATTTTATTTGTTTTATTTATTTATAAACTAACCCTTTCGCTACTACAGGCGACTACAGTCGCTCTCCATAAAATGCCGTGTATTTTCCATTCGACGAGCGCATGCAGGTATAGCACATCAATTATCCCATTCTGGACGTGTAATTTTAGTGTCTTTTAAATAAAAAACTGTCAATATCAGCAATAAAATGCTTCAAAAATGAGTTTTTCCCCTTCAATAGGAGTACCGCCATGAAAAACACGACCATAGCAAAAGGGTTAATTAATATTATTTTAAAGTGTCAATATAGTCGCATTGCTCAAGTCTTTCATTTTAGGATATACCTGATTTTTTTCTAATCCAATTCATCCTATATATCTATAAGATTATTTTTAATAAATTCCAAAAAAGAAATTACTTTCATGTGTTCGTAAATAATTTATTCAAATAATTGCAACAAGTAATTCATATGGATTAAGACCTTTTTATCCTCGGCATGATTAAGCAATGGAGGGACTTCAAATTTTTTGGCTCACTCATTACCAACCGTTGTATCACATACGTGTCACATTTAGAAAATTAAAATGACACACATATAATATATGAACAGTTAACATTAGAAGTACTGCGATAGCTTTAATACACTACTACTTCGTAGCAAATAGTTAAATAGTTAAATAGTTAGTCAAATAATTAAATAAATTTTGTTTGTGAAAAAAAACACATAGAATTCCTTAATAATTTTCTTTGATGACGCACTTGCGTGAAAACGAAATTTTCTTATACGTCGAATAATACTGACTCTAATTCGCGTTTAATTTTTACTTATCATTCGCCCGATAACTGACTCTACAACTAATTCAAAAACTGCTTTACACGCAGTCAATGCAAATACAAAAATCAAACACTCTACTTTAATCTCGAAATGCGGTAAATTTTTAATCTTCTTTGATCTTCATTGATGTACTGACACTAATTCAGTACATTATATATAAATTTCAAAAATAATTCACGAACGCGATTGAATTAATGAACGTACGTGTGCTTATAATTTATGATTTTAATTATATTTAAACGATACAACACTCCTATACATAGCTTCGTGCACGATTACAATTACAATGTGAAACAAAAGTAAAAAACTATACTATTAATATTATAATTAAAAAGCATTGAAACTTTTGTGAAATAATTAATTACAAAAATACACTTACTTCGAATTTTCATTGATGAATGCACGATGGATGCCTACCCTTAGGTTAGGATGACGATGAGTAAACGTTTCAAACGGAAATAAGAAACTAAAAATTTCTTATCGCGACCACGGCACTGACTTTACTAAGCGATTATAATATTACTTAATTAAGTCGTACAAACACTGACTGTATAATTAATTTAACAACTGTTTTGCACGCAGTCAATTTATAAAACGCGAAAAAGTTTAACGGAACTGCTTTCACTTTCCGCACTCTTGCAATGATCATCTGAAAAGAGAACACAAAACCAAGATTGATTAGAAACATTGGTATTACATATTCTAAACTTTTATGAAATTATTGTATAATCAATGTAAAAATTAAATTACCTTTTATCTTTAGTGACGAATGCAGAATGGGTCTCCTACCCTTTGCACTAATCCCTTTCTAACACTTTGCACTTGACGCAACAAAGTACATTACTTGTATATTTTAACAATATACATATCTTCATAGTTCAATGAACAATATTTGTTAAACATTATGTTCTTTTTTTTCGCTACGTATGATATTTTATAAAAAAATCTCCAAGGTGCGTTCTTGGCTTTTCGGGGCAAGTGTCACAATAGTACACTTTTTAATACACAAATTGAATTTATCTTTAATAGAAATAATTTCTTCGTGGGTTCCATGCTTATAGGGCTCAAGGAATTCAAGAAATAACCTTGAGAAAAATATTCTATTTGCCAAGAAAATTAAGTTCGAACTAACCTCAAAAACAGTGTTTGACACACGGTCGCTAGCGTTTTCAAGATAAGACATCTTGCTAGCTATTCAACATCTTGTAACGCTACACCTCATAAGATTATACGCGAAGGGCCAGGAAGCAAGGCCAAACCTATATAAACACCGTTATCGTTCGATTTATCGTATCGATCCGAGTGGTGCCGGAGCAGAGCCCCTCGAGCACAGAGTTAAAAAAACGGTGAGTAAATGTTTAAAATAGAAATAAGAAATTATAAACGAGTTTTTTTACGCGAAAGAACGTACTTTTTATATACGACGAACAACATTGATTCTATTTCACGATTTTTTATTTTTTTTTATTTCAACGATGCAATATGATTACTTCATTGATTCACACGCACGATTACAACGAGGTTCTGAAACATAAAAGAAAAGTAGAATTATTAATATCACTTTTGTTACTAAAAATCATTAGACTTATTGTACAAGTGTTTAAAATAAAAATTGACTTACTTTAAATCTTCAGTGATAATTGTACGATGTCTCCTACCCATAAGATGACGATGATGAGCACACGATTACGAACATAAAAAACTAAAAACAAGTTTTTTATCGTGACCGCGACGTGACTTTTACCAACTACATTGTGCGCAGTTGCAAAAAAAAGGTTTAAAGATTGTTCATGATTAGAGTTCCTAAAAAGTAAATTGAGTATATTATTTAAAATCAGTATAATTAATAATATTATAAACATTTTTCAAATCCTGAAAAAACAAAACAAAATGCTTTGTAATTATGAACTTGTATTTGTTATTTTGTAATGGAAAAAATGAAAAGGAAGTAGTTAAAAGTTCTTGAATTTTTTCAGATTTTTGGTTTATATGAAAAACGATTATTAGAATTATTAGAAAAAAGTCAATAAAAGAAATGAGAATATGATATTAATTAGGGAGATGAAAGGAACTAATTATAATTATAATGTTTATGGTAAGCGGTCATCGACTGGATTTTACTTGCCATTGATTGTATAGCATATAAAATATGATAAACATTACATGGAAAGTAATATACCTGTTTCCGCATCTAACCACATGAAGATTACCGCATCTAAAGACCGTAATTTAAATGAATATTCATTAAATTTTACTCACCAATAACACCTATCAAAGTTTACACGTTGAAACTAACAAAAAAAAACTGACTATGAAACAATAAAAATCAGTAATTGTTAATAAAGATTTGTTTAAATATTAAGAAATTTGTTGATGCTACATCAACCATTTAACACAGATTTTCTTTTATCTCTCACCGTCAACGACGGTAAAAATTCAATTAATACTTCACAAAAGAAACATACATAACTAAAAAAACATAAGTAGTTTGAATATTAAATAAAATTTAGGAAATAAATTTTTCTATGTTCTTTATTAAAAAATTTTGATAGCAAGCTAATATAAAACGATGAGAGAAAAAGATTTCTATTCTGTAAACGCAAGATAATAATTAATAAAAAATTGTTGAAATATTACAAATATTTCGTTTTTACGAAGCATATCTCGAATTTTACTTCTAAACTATAGGACGACTAAACTATAACTGCCTGGAAACGTGTCGACACGTGTCTCGAAGAAAAAGTAAACATACGTATAGAGATATGATAAAAGCATACTTTGGACATTTCAATCGTTTTGAAAAGGTTGATAACTGTTTCCAAAGTACGTTCTCTTTTTTCGATTGGTCAATCATAAATTTTTCAAACGAATCTATTCCTTTTTATTAAATGAATTTGTGCTTTTTAACATTGTAATTATAAAACGTGATTAATATACAATCGACAAATCAACGAATGTTTACCAAAAATTTCTGTTTAATTTTTTATCTTCGAAGTGAATTCGAATTATCGTCAATTTTTCGAACGAATTTTTTCCTCTGTAAGATCAAATTATAGTTTTTTAATATTTTCGTCTTAAAACTTATGTTAATCGAAAAATCATACTCCATGTTAAAGATTATCTTTTCCCTAATGTCTTCTCAGAAAATCAACAAATGATCGATCTTTCAAACGAGTCTATATATTTCTTAAACTTAAACTTATTTTATTTTTATACTTTAACCCTTTGTGGTCCTATGTCGAGTGTGGCTCGACATCGCTTTGTTTTCTGGTGCGTAGTGTATCAAGTTTCAACCGATTATCTTAATCCTTAGTCTAAATAAGATAAGATAAGAGCTACATTGTTGCAAGTCTGAAATTTTCCATGAATCTTAAATTTAAGGGCTTATTTTGGTTTTTTCAAATCCACCGTGACGTACAGTTTAAAGTCCTAACACAACTAGAAAGCGTTTTCAAATCCTACATTTATTTTAAATAATTTTTTTTTTTTGCAGAATATGACTAAACGACAGAATCGACGAACGTACGTGAATGATAATGAATTTTAAGGTGATGATAGTTATTCTTTGTGCGACATAAAAGAACAATTTCAAAAAATTAAACGGTATTATACAATGGTTAATTATAAGCTATAAACAATAAAAAATAATGTTTAAAAAATTTTACAATTTTATTTTATTTTATTTTCTATATTTATTAATTCATAAGTACGTTACGTTTGTAAGGTCATAAATGTTTTCCAAAGTAAACGCTACCAAGCGGATAAGCGATTACCAAAATCTGCACGGACCTGCTAAAACGAAACGGTGAAGAGACCAATGATTATTTAGGAAATTTCCTATTTAATTCTCTATCCTTGACACGAGTTGAATTATGAAAACATTTCTCGAACTGATTTATTCCCCCTCCCTTCCATAAGATAAAGTTCTTTTTATTATACATATTTTATCCTGAAACTTAATCGAAAAATCATTATTAACTGTGTTAAAAAATATCATTTATTCAACGATTTTATTAAAAAAAAAAAAAATCAACAAATGATGAATCTATAATATGTTTCTTTGTATTATATAAATATAGAAATATTTTCCAAAATTAAAAGATTAATCTATAGGTGTCTGTGTTATCCATTATTATTATTATTCTAGAGTATCTATAAAATAGGTATAGATAGATAGAAAGATAGAGAGAAATAGAGACCAAAAAAATGTGTATAGTGTGACGGAAAGGGGAGCGGAAGCATTAGCGAGAGAGAAGTCACGGTTACATGGCCGTGGGCCATAGGCAAACCGAGTGAGAGAACGAACAAGCAGGGTTGCCGGAAGTCGAGTGACCGTAGCGGGGCAGGTGAGCTCGATCCCTTCTTCTCCCCCTCCTTCTCCCCATTCCCCACCCCCTCCTTCTCCTTTCCCTCCTCAACCTCCTTTAAAGGAAATGACGTGTTCCGCGAGCGGCCGTCTCTTTTACGCACGAGGAGTGCCGAGAAAGAAGAGGAACAGAAGAAGGAGAAGAAGAAGGAGAAAGAGAAAGAGGAGGAGGAGGAAGAAGAGTGTGAGAGGGAAAGGGGAGGTTGCTTCGCCTTCTGGCATCGAGAGCAAACGCGAGGACTACGTTCTTCTCACGCTCTCCATCTCCTTCCCTCTGTCGTCCCTCCTTCTCTTTCTCTCTTCCTCTTTCTTTCTTTCTCTTTTTAATATAAACTTACGCATCCCCCATAATTCGTTTTCCTGCTTACGGTGAATCTAGCCTAAAAATTGTGCCTAAAAAGTAGTCTAGCCTCCGGCACATCCATCCTATGATCTTGAAAGTACCTTATATTACTTATACTAGTAGAAGAATTATATTTTTCTATATTCTTCTTTTTCCTCTCATGATTTCTCATGTTCGTAGATTAACGCACGGTTATATTATAAATGCACTAACACCATGGAAATCTCTTTCATCGATCTTGTTTCTATAGGTAGGGGAGGTACTCTTACTTATTCTTCCTTCCTGAGTTACAGTTTACTTATTATTATTATTATTATTATTATTATTTTGTTCTTTTGATTATCTTTTTTAACATCCTTCCTGTGTATCTGTTGTTTCTCTATTTTTAATTTATTTCTTTTTTGTTTTCATCGAATAAGAAAATAAACGGATCTGGGAATTGACTGAAAAGAGCATTCTCGATCATTGATACAAATACTCATGGTGTAACCGGTTACTGGAGTAGATCAGAACTCTCTTTCTTTTTCTCTTTTTTTTTTTTTTTTTTTGGTCTTGTCTTACGCAGCGGTAAAAGTTAGCTCACGTTTGGCAATATCGTAGCTGCGGCAACGGAGACGGCGACAGCGGTGAAGGTGGTGATAGTAGTAGTAGTGGTGTAGTGGTCTCTTTTGATGTTGGGTTAGCGGAGACGGCGGATTTATGAATGAGCCTTCGCTACCGGAAACGCGTGCCGCAAGAATTTTCACCTCTCCACGCGTCTCTCGTTAATCAACTTCGTAGTGTGGAAGTATTCGGATAATAAACTCGGTCATTTTCGCACGATTAGTCGAAAAAATAAAAATTTATCTATATTTTATTTATGAATATAAATGTACGCGCGGTTATATGTGTGTATATGTGTATGAAAAGTTGGAGGGGATTCTTCTAACGAGACAAATATCAAAATAAACGCGAATGATAATTTCTCACGGTCCGAGTTCCAGGTGAACCAGATTTGTATGAACTGGTTATTATGAAAGTGACCTGAGTCATACATTCTTTTTAATGGGTTAGATATTTTTCACTTATACCATTTCCATAATTACCGACACATAGAAGAAAACCAGAGATGATGGTACTTATGGATTGTAATCATACGCATCATCCTCGTCGTCCGCTTTTCTCAACGACAGTTGGTATTATATCGTCCGTTCATAATATTCTCTATCGATCTTTCTATCTCCACTATCTTTCTTATTCATCGTTAAATCTATCTTAAGTCGTAACCATTCGCTTCCGCGTCAGGTCTCTTTCCTTTATCGCGCGTACGATTTAATAACCTGCGTCCGTTCGCAACCGGTACTATCTTTTTTCTCTCTCTCTTTCTCTCCGGATATAATAAGTAAAAAGAGAAAGAGAAAGAGAAAAGAAATCGAAGAAAAATATTAAAAGACAACCGACGGAATCTCAAGGATAATTACACGTTAACACGAGACGAGGCGCAGATTTATTTTCATTTTTATTTATCCTTATTTCTGCTCTCGCAAAACGATAACGTTCTCGTGTTCGGTAACGAATCATGCAAAAAGTTTCTTCTCTCTCTCTGTCTCTCTCTCTGTCTCTCTCTCTGTCTCTCTCTTTCTCTCTTTCTCTCTCTCTTTGAAGAAGCAAGGTTAAATTATTTACGAAGTTTCTCTAGTACGGTTTGCACACGGGCTTACAAGGACGTCTTAATAAGTAACGCATTAAATTTCAAACGGGCGTATACGGAATAATACGTTTTAATATCTTCCTCGAAGAGAAACGTTTTTTATTCTACATTTATATATAATTGTTTAAATCTATACCTATAATAATATTTCTAATGAAATAAATGAAACGATATAATACGTAATATATAATAAATAAATAAATAAATATATATATATATATATATATATATATATATATATATATATATATAAATGTGTGTGTGTGTGTGTGTATGAGTTTATAAGTGTGTAGTAAATTCTATAGATAAAAAGAATGAAGGACAGTTAAAAAAGAAAGCCATCAATGTGTTTCTCTCTCGTGTGTGAAAGAAATATAAGTACTCTACTACCGACCGCTGACTAAACGCGAGCATGAATGAATCCAAGTAAACGAGCCGCCGCGATTGAAGAAAAGGACGGCCCTGGTTCATTCGGTTAACGTCGGTAACGCTCGGCTACGTTCGTTTCGAGTCGCCGCAATACGTCGCGCGCCTAAGGCTTCTCCACGGGAGAATTCATTCATAAACTGACGAACACTGAGTAACTGAATGATGGTGGGGGATTGCGCGAGTCAAGTGTGCTTCTCCCACTACTTCTCTCTCTCTTCTTCTTCTACTCAATGATGCTCTTCGTCTTATTACTATATATCCTCTTTCGTTCGTATTTCCTAGACTTCTTTGATTTATTATTCACTATAATTCAAATAAATAATTCTCATTGGAATTAACTTAACAAATTATACGAATAAACGATTTAATAATTAATAGAATATTCAATTATCTAAGAAAATTTAAGCATATTGCAGTTAAAATAATCGATAAGCTTAGCGTATCTTTTCAGAGAAAAAAAATAGAGAGTAAAAAAAAAGGGAAGAAAGAAAAGAAGGAAGGAAGCCTTCCTTTGCTCTTCACGTGTTCTCCCTCGCATATACATCCTTCTCTCTTTTTTCCTCTTATACACGTATGCATAAACGCGTTGTGACATATAAAGCCATAAACGTACACACACATAGGATTCTTCTCTTATCCCTTCGTCGAGGAAGGAGTATATAAGTAAGTACTCCCACCCGAACGTCTTGAACGTCTCTCCTCCTTTCTCCTTCTCCCTCTCAAAATCCTCTCCCCTCTTTGACGGCCAGCTCGCACGCGCGCCGTACGCGCGCGCGTTCTCTCTCTTCTCTCTATCTTCTCGTAGCAGCCACGGTGCTTTTGCTTCGCGAACAACTTCGAGCGTCGCGTCGTCCTCGTCGTCGTTGTTGTCGTCGTTGTCGTTGTTGTCGTCGTCATAGTTGGCGTGGTTTATCTAACTCTTTTATAATAAAAACAACGCAAACGATATTCGCGACGGTCAATTTTTCATTAACATTGACAACAAAAAATTTAAATATCGTGATAAGTATATTGTGATACTGTTTTAGAAAAAAGTAAATAAACTGGAAGAGTATCGTGATGTATTAGTTAGGAAGAATTAAATTCATCGATGACCCTCCCCTTCTCAACCCCTTTACCACAGTGATCGTCATTATCGTTTGTGTAGTAGTATATACTTTGTTCTCGTTGTGTACGTACATACTTTGATGCGCGAGTGCGCGAGTGTGCATGAGAACACCCCCACCCACCCCTTAAATTCCCCTTCTTCCCTTCTTCCCCTACTTTTTCTTCTTCTTCTCCTTCTCCTACGCGGATCGTCACGTTCTTGCCGTATTTTCGGCGGCGATTCATATTTTCGTCCACGCTAGCTCATCTCTCTTTCTCTCTCTCTCTCTCTCTCTCTCATTCTCTCATTTTCTCTTTCTCTCTCTCTTCTTCCTTCTTACTCTTTCTCCCTGGCCTATTGCGCAAGCAGGTAGTCGGAAATAGCACCGTAGCTTCTCGCGGTTATGAATTGATAGCAAACACATGCTGGACACGACGGTGAACTTTTTTCCACCACTACTTTTATCTTTTTCTTCTTTTCGTCATATTGGTCATCGTCGTCATATTGGTCATCGTCGTCATATTCAAAAGTCAGAACACTGTCGAGTTTTTGATGGTGAACAACATCGAACGATGATATTTTTTCTTCTTCCTTTTCTTAATCTCTTTCAATCCGACTTTTCGTTGTCGAGAATGCGTTATCTGGAGTTTTGTCGTCGTGGTCGTTATCGTGGTGTCATCAAACTGTTCGTCATTGTTTTTGTCGTCGAAGGTGAGTTTTCGCGAAGGAAGGTCTCTTTGCGGGGTGGTCTCTGCTCGCAACGAGTACCGATTGCACAGCACGTGTATCATCATCATCACCATCGTCATCATCATTATCATCACCACCAACAGCATCATTATAATCATCATCAATATTCGGCTGCCTAATGACAGTATCTCGAGGTTCGTGCATGTTCGCCGATTATACAAGGACTACGGCACACATGTACGTGGACTACGCTACTACGGATACATACGTCGGAATGGGAATCAAGGCCATGAAGTCGTATGGCAGGCCGAGAGGTAAATACGTTCTCTATAGATATATATATATATATATCTATCTGTAAAATCTTATACTTTTTTACGTAAGTATACGCGCAAGTGAAGTTAAAGTTTTGCAAAGGAAACAAACTGGAATGCGGGGAAGAAGTTATTTCTATGATCGATTGATATAATTGTTCATTACATTATTATATCAATTAAAGATTTTCTTTTTTTTATTTTTCTTTGACTTTTTACTTAACTTGGTTATCTCGTAACACGTTTCGCCCTCTAAAAGTTAACTCTGACTTTGACATTGGATATGCTGCAATCGTTGCTACTTGCTGCGGATTAAACCGACGAGAACGGTAATACGTATGTAAGTATATACATACTTATGTGTATGTATGTATGTGTGTATCTATCTACCTATGTACATATATATGTATATATGTGTGTGTGCGTTTGTGTGTAACGCATAAACGTGATTGCGCGCTGACAGCTCAGCAGAGAGATGTCAATGACGCCTCGCTATTACTACTATTACTACTACTACTATTATTACTATTACTACTACCAACAATTTCCTGTAGCAAAGAGAAAGAAAGAAAAAGAGAGAAAAAGAGAGCAAAAGATCTAGGTGTCTTTTTCTTTTTTTCTTTTTTTCTTTCTTTCTTTCTCTCTCTTATTCTACTCTTCTTCTTCCATAAGTAGAGTATATACCTCTACTCTGTTAAACTCATCCGCGAACTCTCTGAGCTTCCCCAGCACCGATCGAGCGATCGAGCAGTGAAGCTTCCTGCCAACCGGTTTGAGGGAATGGCTCGATCCGTTTTCTTCGTACATAGATATTGCGGTCGAAGACGGAATCCGAGCGGCGCTTCGATCCGCACCGAGAATACATTCCGTTTCTTACGAAACGAACTAAACTTTAACTTTCTTATACATATACATATACATATTACCTTTTTATTTTTATGCAATTTTATAAAATATATTTTTGAATAAAAATAATAAGATAGAAATTATAATTAAAATAATATGTTATCTATAGACGTATACATTAAATAAAATTCCAACAATTGTGTGTATATATATATATATTATACATTCTCGATATAGAAGAAACATACAAAGTAGGAGCGTTAAAGCTTGCTGGCGAAACGATAAACGAGATGCGATTCGTCGTAATCGCATACTTTATCTGGCACGCTGAGAGTAACGGCTAATCAGCCATGGCACGATAATTGGCCTACGGTCCAACAGCAATATCGTTGAGTGAGTGAGAAAGAAAAAGAAAATCAGAAAGAGAGAGGGCGAGAGAGAGAGAGGCTTACTTCGTTGAGTAGACGACGACTAGGACGACGACGACGACGACGACGACGACAAAGATGAACCAACCAATGCACAAGCAAGTTGGGTAGCATAGTTCGTATTGGTAGCAGCAGCACCGTCAGGAAGTCGGCATGCCGTGCACCACTCCATTATCATCGAACACACTCTGTTTCTAAAGCGTATCTCGGCGAAACACGCGGTTTCTTGATAATCACCGACCAACAATGGCGCTACTACTTGTTGCCACTCAACCTTATCGCTACGGCCGACTCCTCCTATCGCCTAAAGCCTCACCCTTCACCCTCTTTTCCTCCTCCTCCTCCTTCTTCTCTCTTTCTCTTTTAATCTATTACCTCGAAGAAAAAGGAGAAAATGTCAATAGGAAAAACTTACTCTTTAATTTAATCAATGTTATTTCTATTCTTCGTATATTTAAATTGTATTATTTATTTAAATTTATTTATATATTTAAATTTATATACCCACTTAAATGTTATACCATTAACGATAACGCTTTACACTTTTGGTTTGATCTTATTTGATGATATTCAGATACAGAATATAGAAAATATATTATTCCTTGTCTTTCGTTATTACAATCTTTATTTTTGTCTTCAAGTTGTAAATTAATATTCAAGAGACACACACTCGTTTAGGCTATTAATTTTATTCAATTATTCACGAGTTTTTTACAAAAAGAAATAATGAGAGTCCTTGTGGATATTTAAGACCTCCTTTGCTCGGTTGCGTTCTTATCTCATGGAAGCATGTGGTTTCTCTTGATAATCGTGAACGTCGTTATCGGCTCGACCTATGGCAAAAACTTCTCTGTTACTTCTTCTTTTTTTTTATTCTCCTTTTTCTTTCTCGAAAATTTCTCCTATCTGCCCTTATCCTTAATACGGACAATCTTTGCTGTACCACGTGTATATGAAGATACGTCTACAAATATTTCGTAGATACCTAATCTCTAGGGTTTGTTTTTCTTATAAAATTCAAATATTTGATTATTATTCGTTCGAACTAAAAAAACTATCTTCTATCGAAAAACGTAACTTCGGATGAAATAATTGTTTTTCTTACTTTTTTTTCACATAAAATATCCTCTGCCAGGTTTCATTTTCATTTTATTTGATAAAATAGTTCATTTTATGAATAAATTAATAAATGAATAAAAAATAAAAGAAATTAAATGTGACGATCGTACTGTGTAGAATTCGATCGATTTAGTTGGAGGAATACAAAAGAGGCTATCCATTTGAATTCTGTTTAACGAATGAAGAGGAGCCTTTTACGGTAATCGCCGAACGATGCAACAGGTGTACAAATACGTTCCCTAACAACAACCAGACCTGCTTGTGCAGTGCGGGGTGCAAGGTAGACAGGCGCACAGTAGGGCGCTTTACACCGTGCACGGCTTCTTAATGCACGCAACGAGCTATACTGCTACGAGCGCAAATCGCTCTTTCCAACTGGATCGCTTTTAAAACCTTACTTCGAATTCCTATAACTTGTTCCATCCATCCAGAAAGAAAGAGATAAAGAGAGAGAGAGAGAGAGAGAGAAAGAAAGAGAAAGAGAACTCTGCATAAATGGATACAGTAAATTACCTTTAAACTATGTGGCTAATGTTTGAAATTATTTTCTTAGAAAAATATTTTCTTTGGTTTTTTTTTCTCTATTAATAATTTTTAATCATTTTAATATAGTACCTATAAAAAATATTGTAATATTTTTTCTATATTTTTAATACTAAACGTACAGTGACCGGTCAAATGGACCGTTTATACAGGGTTGGTCACCACATTTTACCACCTTGATTTACGTTTTTATTATTACGCGTAGCAGACAATGTTTCACATGGAGTTGAATGGCTTTAAAAGGGGCTCATACTGATTGTACTTTTTTTTTTTAGGTGGACGTGTCAAGGACATATGAAGGTCATTAATGTTTTTTTAAATGGAATCATATATTTTTTATTGCATCATCTGATGCTCTTTCATATTATTTACAAAAAAGTATTAACCTATTTATGTAAAAAAATTATTACTTTAGGAGATATTTTAATTTTTGTCTATTTACAAAAAAGGTTCAATATGGCGACCATTTGCATCAGAACACTTTCTGAATCAAGAAATTAATGACTCATTAACGTTTCTTAATGTATCTTATGTTATTTCCTTGCATTCATTGACGATACGATCCCTTATATTGGCCATTGTAGTCGGAGGCTCAGCGTAAACTTTATTTTTTAAGTAACCCCATAAGAAAAAGTCGAGTGGCGTTAGATCTGGTGATTTAGCCGGAAAATGTATGGGCCCACCCCATTCTATCCAACGATTTGGGAAGTGTTAGCCGCAGTTACGATAAATCCATCCGTTAGCTCTCGCGAAATTGAAAGACAAGCTGGAATTAGCCGCAAAAGCATTTTACGCATACTGAGAAAGCACAAATACCATTCATATCATGTATCAAAGGTTCAAGAACTGACCGCAAATCACTGTTATAAACATTTAGAATTTTGTAATTGGGCTCTCACTCAAAGAGACAACTTTTTCATTTTCCGACTAGGTCACCAGATCTAACGCCACTCGACTTTTTCTTATGGGGTTACTTAAAAAATAAAGTTTACGCTGAGCCTCCGACTACAATGGCCAATATAAGGGATTGCATCAATGAATGCAAGGAAATAACATAAGATACATTAAGAAACGTTAATGAGTCATTAATTTCTTGATTCAGAAAGTGTTCTGATGCAAATGGTCGCCATATTGAATTTTTTTTGTAAATAGACAAAAATTAAAATATCTCCTAAAGTAATAATTTTTTTACATAAATAGGTTAATACTTTTTTGTAAATAATATGAAAGAGCATCAGATGATGCAATAAAAAATATATGATTCCATTTAAAAAAACATTAATGACCTTCATATGTCCTTGACACGTCCACCTAAAAAAAAAGTACAATCAGTATGAGCCCCTTTTAAAGCCATTCAACTCCATGTGAAACATTGTCTGCTACGCGTAATAATAAAAACGTAAATCAAGGTGGTAAAATGTGGTGACCAACCCTGTATAATTTTTGGTAGAATTTTTTTATAAAATACAATGCTATTTGGTATATCCAAAGTTCTTATTGCATAAATGGTATATTTTTTGTTATACATGCAACATAAAATATATATGGCTTTTTAAATACACGGTTTGGTTATTTGATTCTCCGTGGTAGGAATAAATATACATAAAGTTCATTACGTTTATTGTTAAATATGTAGACATGTGTATGAGTTGTTCACAGGTCAGAAGAATTCACTTCATTTATAAAAATGAATGCCATAATATAGAAAATAAATTTCTTTAATTATCCCTTTGACTGTTAAAGGCGTATATATACGCTTTTACAAGTCCATCTATATATACGAAAGGCGTATATATACGCTCTCACAAATCCATTAATATATACGAAAGGTATAAATATACGCCCTCTGTATTTTTTCACAATGATACTTTTATTGCTGTTTTACCGATTAATTTAAGATGGAATTTATTGTGCTATGTAACATAACCCTCCATAGTAACATAGTAACTAAATATTGGCAATTATTTTAATATCGTTTAGTCAATTGCTTTCATATTTGACTGCTCTTTTATTTTTAGGTTAAAATTATTAAAATATCATGTTAAAGTTGTCATATTTTGTGTTACATTATAAATTTTGTATTTTTTCCTTTACATTTAAATTACCGATTATTATTGAAGGAATGCACAAAATAAATTAAGTAAATTAAAATAGCTTAAAGAATTATTAAGATAAATAACAAAAATTGATATTTTTATTTTATTTGCCATTATTATTTTTTAAACCCTAAGAATGGTATCAAATTTCCTGGTACTGTTTTGGTCAGTAATCAGTGGAAAAACAGTCGCAGCGACTGACATGCGAAAATCGCGCCGCGCCATTCATATTAATAGATTTGTTCGAGAGCGCGCCGCAGTCAAAAAATATTTAAAAATATTATATTTGAAAATATTTTCCTTTAAAAATATCTTTTTTTGATTTGTTAAATGAATTTTAATTATTTTAATATTTGTCGTGTAGAAGATATGTTAATATTTTTTGAATACATAGACGTGTAGATGAATTATTCACGGTTCAAAAGAAATTACTCAACTTTAAGAATTTTACGCAATTTTAATACTAAAGCATAAAATAAAATTTATTTTTTTTAAATATTTAAACTAAATGTCGCAAAATAATTTATGATAATATATAAAATTGTTCTCGACCCTTTTATCTAGTGAAATTAATCGATTTAGCAAATAATCGGCTCATCGTGTAAATGTAGATACCTACACAACTTAAAAAGGATTTGAATAATAAAATAAATTTGACAAAAAGGAGAAGAAGAAGAAAAAAATGTTGGATCCGAATTAAGAAACATGTTGGAGATATTTAGGTGCAAGACTGTTAGCTAGTTCGCGACAGCTGCAGTAGGGTTCGTTTGGCTGCTGAGTTTAAAGAAGGAGAAGGAGAAGACGAAGACGAAAAAGAAGAGAAAGATATATAAGAGGTAAAGGAAAGAGAAAAAGAAAGAGAAAGAGAAAGAGAGAGAGAAAAGACGATAGTGGCACGTGTCCTACGTCCGTTATAAGCTTGTCGAGGGGTAGGAACCCACTTAAACTGCTGAAAGAAAATGAGCGGTGCGCCCTTGGCTGACACTAACGATGCGGTTATTCTTTCCGTTGTCTTATCCGCCAATGAGATTAGTTACAAAGTACTATACCTTGTTATAGTATGTATATCAGTCAATTTATGCGAAACTTCGAACAATTTACTTTGCAAATGATATTTTTTTATAATGTTCATGATATTTTGTAGAAAAAGTGCAATAGAATAACATTTAATATAAATAAACGAATAAGGACGTGAAGGAAAAAAATAAAAAAATACATTTACATATATTATAATTATAATTATTGTTATTGAATGAACGTCAAATAAAAAGCTAATGTTTATTGCATTAAATCTCATGTAATAAACATTAGCATTTTAAAAGGATCCTTTCGTCGGGTCTGTTATTTATCGTTCGTCAGTATACTCGTCTTTATACTTTAAGATTAATTAGTAATTACAATGACTTCGAAGGGATCTTAAACCCTTTTTCTATTAAAAGCATTTACAAAACAAAAAGAGAAAAGAAATAAATAAAAGTCAATTTCGTGGAAAGAAGTAAAGGGACTTTTTTTTTTATAGGAATTTATATAAAACCAGGTTGGAATCGTCTATAAATGGTTTTTTTAAGCGAATTAAGGTTATCGTTTAAGGGGGAATACTTATCTACCGGTATAATTAGTATGTAATATGTATTTTTAAGCTCTATGGGTGTGTGCGTATACGTATGCGTTATACGCGTGTACGCAAACATAAAAGAGCCACAAATAACGCGAAGTTATGGAAATTTATGTTGAACGAGAAAGTAAGTTGGTGGTGGTGGTGGTGGCGGTGATACTGAGGAGGGGGTCAGGTGTCGACCAGGTCAAAAGTCAGATTCGAAAGGGATTGCATTACCATTTTGATTCAAACGATAGTTCAAAGCACCTTCGATGAGTTGACGACATTGGTGTTTTTTTTTCTTCTTCTTCTTCATTAGCTCTTTTTTTACTCTCATTAAACAAAATCTATTGGAGACGTTTTGTAATGCATAAAAAAGCAGCTGGTTTATATTTTACGAATCTTAACGTCGAATTCAAGAACATAAATTCGATGGTTTTATCG
Source organism: Polistes dominula (assembly GCF_049000335.1). Taxonomy (NCBI): domain Eukaryota; kingdom Metazoa; phylum Arthropoda; class Insecta; order Hymenoptera; family Vespidae; genus Polistes; species Polistes dominula. Next base: position 8,397,129 of record NW_028300925.1, on the reverse strand, counting down.
AATTTTTGTTATCCAATTTGACAATTTATTTGTGAAATAAATATTATAATATTAAAATAATAATAATAATTAATATAATAATCACAAAAAACACGAAAGAAGTTATGAAAAATATTGTATGATAATCACGAGTAACTATATTTATTATTATTATGATTATGACGATGATGATGATGATGATGATGATGATGATGATGCTGATGATGATGATGATGATGATGATGATGAAGATGATGATTATTATTTGAAGAACGTTCAAAAGAAATTCAAAGACGTGACATAACGAATGTGAACGTAATCGAAATAAAAAAAAAAATGTATACATATATATATTGTCTTTTGAGAAGAGAATTGCACGAGCCGATAAAATACGTTCCTTAAATGGTGCGGTTTTGCGCGCGCGTTAATATTATAGAGACTTAGTTTGTAAATATATGTGTACATGTGAGTGTTCGTCGTCGTATTCTCGTCGTCGTTGTCTTCGTGGACGACGGCTACGCATGATTGACCACATGAGCGGTCGCGTAGCGCATGTTTAATGAACTTTTGCCACCGTGATTCTTTTGACGAAACGTGCTTTTGTAAATAACCTAATTTCAATTCTTCTATTTTTTGTAATATTTTTTTCCTATTTTTTTTTCTTTTCAACTTCACGTCTTTATTTTATATCTTCGTTTTTTTATATTATTATTATTTTCCTCTTTTCTCTTCATATATACGTACACTTTTTATATTATTTTAATTCTATTCACGACTATCTTGATTTTTATAAATTAAATATTTGTGTGTGCGCGCGCGCGCGTGTGTGTGTGTGTATGTTTTATTTTTTTTAATTTAAAAAATATAAGATAATAAAATGTAAGTCAAGTGTTAAAATCGTTTTAACGTAATTCCTCTAATATACTTGTGTGTTTAATATCAAATGCTCTCTGTTCTTATAATAAAATTTCACACGCACGTGGTATTCACATGTACACATTATACGTATGCATTTTATAAGAAAGGCCAAGTATCGTCGTAAGACACATGAAATTGACAGGTATATATGCCATAAGGTGCCACGCCATTTGCCATGGTGCGTATGGCGCATAGAGTGCTGTTCGAGAATATATACACATAGATACACAGAAGAAAATAAGAAGAAGAGAAGAAGAGGAGAAGAAGAAGAAGAAGAAGAAGAAGAAAAGTAGAAGTAAAAGAAGAAGAAGAGAGAGAGAAAGAGAAATACGCACCTGCACCTGCCTTTGCCAGTTGTATCCCTCTTTTACGACGATGCTATCTAGGATGGTGCTCCTGGCCGTTGGCACTGACGCCACACCGCTACGACACCTGACGCACGTGTACACATACATTCCCACGTATACGCAAATGCATACATATATGAATATATTTATATATATGCTAGTAGCAAGAAATACTTATATACACCTACACATACACAATTACTTTGGCCTCGTCTCTTTGACTTCGTGTATATGCATTCGCGAGAAATACCATTAACTTGCCCTCTCGTGCTTGAAAGAGAGTCTTCTCTTTCTCTAACCATGACGCCGTTCACCATGATTCTCACTTTCCATAGGAAACTATTTGCAAAAATATCACTACTATTTCTTAACTATATGTTTCTTTGTACAATGACATGCGATTTTTATTACGTAAGATAATAATTATTCACAACAAATCATTTTTATTTTTTATTTTTTTTTTCAATTATTTCAAATACATTGATTATGAAAATGGTTCCAATGTCTTTTATATGTATATTTTATAATGCGAAATAGAATCTTTTATCTTTTATGTAATCTTGACAGTTGTAAGAATATAAATTATTGAATTATTTGTATTTTTGTTACAGATATACCGGCACAAGTGCCGCCATTAACGCCTGGGACCAACAAAAAAATGACAGAGGCCCTAGAGGCCTCATTTGCTTCTTGGGAGAAAGAAAGAGTACGTCTAAATATAACTAAAGGTTAGTCTACATTTCTCCTTCTATCTTAAAATACGAATAAATACTAAAATTAAAGTAAAATGAATCCACAAAACACTACACACACAAAACAAACACACACACACAGAGATACACATACATTCATATAAATATCAAATTGTTATTATTAAATATGAAGAAGAGCGTGACTAATGAATTTGAATCCAATAACTGTATTCTTTATTTTCGTTGTTCTCGTTCGATCGTTTGACTTGATATTCCATTCGTTGAACAATAAAAATCAAAAAGAAAGAAAGAAAAATAAAATAAAAGAACGAAAAATCACGAAAGTGATGGATACGCGCGAAAGAATTCTACTACATTTGCATTGACTTGTATTATTGTATATAGGTAAAACATACATATATAAAGTGTCCTGGCTTTGTGATATGTGTATGTACGTGTGTGCGTATGTGTGTGTATATGTTTGTATTTGTGTAATACGTTATACTACTGGTTGAGATCGCGTGCGACGCCCGCACTTAGGCACGATGTAATGTGATGTGCGACGAGCCGACGATGTGCAGGAATTGTGAATGTGATGTTGATGGTTCTCTGATGGGGAGCCGATGCCACACATCCGGTATGCGCATTCAGAACCACGCGGGTGTGACGTTACTTCCGGTCTACATGCCCCGAGTTCGTACCCTCGGGCCAGCAGATCACTTCCATGGTCTGACCTCCGTGAACCAACGATTGCCATTTCAAGCTTAAACCTTGTCTGTCTAAATTTTTCTCTCTATTCTTCAATCTCTTTTTGTTTTGCTCTTCGTTCATTTGGTCATAGAGCTTAATATCGATTCTAGGATAAATAAAAACTTCTTAAACACGTATTTTTTTCAATAATCTTACAATGTATTTAAGGAAATAAATAAATGTGTCCTTAAGAGTAAAATTAATTTTTAAAAATAATTTAGATATATTTTATACTCATCTTCTTGAATTCTTCAATCCTCTGTAATGTTGATTTGATGAGGAATAAAAAAAAAGGAAAAGAATTAATTTACAAAGTATCTGGAATAAAAATAATCGATTTAATTAATTCAATTGAGAATATTCGATTAATTCAAAATTCACCTTTTTGAATAAATCAATTATTACGATTGAGAGAAAAGAAAGAGAAATTAAAAGATTATCAAATTCAACATATGTAAAATTTCAATATGTCAATTCATCCACATGTTTCAATAATTTAAATATTCTATAACACTGGTTTCAATATTATTTTCAATTTCATCATTTCTGATGTATACACACTCTTTTTGAAATACTTTAGGAAAGGAGTGTTACTATGTTAGAGGTAAAGTAAGTTTGTACAACAGGTATATACAAAAGTTCCGATCCACCTGCGTGAACCTTCCTAAATCAACTAACCGAGATCATATGTGTATGCAGTCCTGTCTTTTTGAAAAAGTTTCATTTTTACAAATCTTTCCCTTTGATTTTTATGTACATTTGTATGTGTATGTTGATTATTGTTTTGTTTGAGTATCTAATAAGAACGTGATATATTTTTATTATCGGTTATTGTACTTTCTAATAATCATTACATCGTCGTTATTATTATTATTATTATTATTATTATTTCGTTATTTATATACTTCTTACTGTGTAAAATAATCGTTCATAAATGATAGACATTTCGATTTATAGAATAATCGTAATACATATTGTATACTTATTTTTTTTATAGTTTTATATCAATAATGTATTTTATTACAATAAATGTTCGAATGTTTCTTCATTTCATTCTAAACAAATAGATGCGCACATTCTATTGCGCTCTTTTACATTTTTCATTACATTTTTTAATTGATTTGAATTGATATTGGAACAATACATTGCTATACGCTCTTTACATAACTTCAAATTTCTCGTAAACTATTGACATTTCGTCAAATGATCTTCACGTAATACTTTTTTACGCAGAATAAAAAAAGGATTCGAATAGTGTAAAAAAAATATAAAGTTCCATTTAAAAGAAAAGTGCAACTGCATCTAGCGGGTGCATCGATGCATTTTCAAAAAAAGTAAGGTCATAGAAAGTTGACATTTGTTGTGCCATATAACTTTTTCCTTTATGATTTTTTTCTATTGTTACTTAAAAAAAAGTTATTACCCGTATATACGTTCCAAGAATCACACTGTATACTTTATTTTAAATAAAATTAAAAATATATAAAAAAATTTAAATTTTATAAATTTTGAATATCGGTACCAAAATGACGTTGATTCGGAACACAAAATACAATAGAAATCTAATAATATTAATCAAATTCTTCAAATGACCTATCATTACGAACCAATAAAACAGTATAATCAAACGATTTAAAAAATAAATATTATCGATAATGTGTTTGTATAAAAACGTTCGAAAATTCTTATTAACGATAAACAGATTTTGCTCGTTGAAAGTCGATGTTGGACTGAGGAGTAAAGAAGAAGAAAAAGAAGAAGTGTAAGAGAAAAAGCGAGAGTAAAAGAGAAAGATAAAGAGAGAGAGAGAGAGAGAGAAAGAGAAAGAAGGACGAACACAGAGTCTGTTAACAATACTGACAAGGAATAAGTTATGTAAACATCGACACGATCCTCAAACATAGTCGGTCGCTTTGATGACGGTGTGCCGTTAGACACGCTCGCCTTGCTCTTTACTCACCTTTTCTATATTTATATATTATTATCATCCCACGTCTTTTTCTCTTTCTTTCTTTCTCTCTCTCTCTCTCTTTTACACACTTTTTCCCTCTTCTGATGCGCGAAAGTATCTCATCGTTTTCTACGAATCATTCCGTCTCTTTTTCTCAACCGATCGTCGGCTTCCATTCATAAAAAGATCTTGGTTCTCTCATCACGTATCCCAAGAAAGGCTAGAAAGAGACAAACATATGTGTAAGTATGTATTTCGATCGATGCCAAGATTTCGATCGTTATATACAAACTTAGAAAGAGAGAGAGAGCAAGATGAATGTGAATTTTGTTCGGTTCTTTTCTTCTTTATTTCTTTTTTCTTTTCTTACCTGCCTCGTTTTTCGCCTCGACTTTGTTTAACTCTTCTGAATGTTTACCTTCACACCTTCTCCTTTTAAAAAGAAAGAGAAAGAGAGAGAACGTCTTCATTTTCCTTGTTCTTTTTTTCCTTTTTTCTTTTTCTTTCTTTCTTTTTTAATTTTAACGTCGTTCTGTTAAACGATCATCATATTGTGCTAAACGATCTCTTAACGAAGCCTATTGCTATTTCATTTGAAATGCACACGTCAATGTGTTTGCGTTTTCAAAACTAATGAATTGTCAATAAATTATGCGTTATGAGTTGGTTGATCATGAATTTCGAATATTTTTTTTTTTAACGTTTTCGTGCTTTTTTCATGATTGTTGATTAAAAATAATGAAAGGGTGGGGCGATATAAGGGAAGTAAAAAGAAAAAGAACGTCAGTTGTTCGAAAGACGTCAGAAAGGAGAACGTCAACCTGTAGAGAGAGGGTGTTTCGTCTCGCCGACATCATCATTTCTGTTTGCATTATGAGCCGAACTGTACTTTTACGTAGAAAGATACCGCGAAACAATGCAAGACGCGCGTGCAAATATGGGCGCGCACTTCAAATGGGACATTCCAATGTTTCTCGGTATTCCTTCTACCCAAAGAGAACTCTATATGGATTCGGACGATAGCCTCTAGGTTCCTTTGCATTTTTTTTAACTATTAAATTTATTATCAATACGTTTCTTTGTATTTTTTTTCTACTATTAAATTTATTATCGATACATTTCATTAATCATCAATGATATTAATTTAATATGTTTTTTTTTGTTCCACAACCCAATCATTTAAAAATAATTTTTAACTTGAAATTGACTCATAGTGTTTAAATCTAACCCAAAATTTTCAAGAAAGAGCAAGCGAAAGATCTAAAATATTTCGATCAACTGTAATATCTTTTCAAATATATAATATTGTTAATAAACAATCATGGAGTAGTTTGAAAATGTCTAATTAATTTAAAATTTATAATCAAGTTCTTGTGGCTTTAAAATTTAACAAAAATTACCGTTAAAAAATATCTCTTGTAAGGGTAATTAGTAATAAAAATCATTTAGGAACCATTTCCGATCCACTCAAAGAGTTTTGTTTAACTCTGTATTTTATGTTCATTGTAAAAAATTACAAATTTCTAAAAAAAAAAACGTGTATACAATATTATTGTTGTCCCATTTAATCGCAGGAAGTTTAAGTGGTATCCAAGATAACGTATTAGTTGGTATCTTATTTAATGAGATAATCTCGTATAATGTTTTTTTCAGACCCAAGGCAATGGTCGGAAGCAGCTGTCGCCCACTGGTTGCATTGGGCTATCCGTGAATTTTCGTTCGAGGGTGTGGCCATGCAACCCTGGCAGCACATGACCGGAAAACAGATTTGCGCTATGGGAAAGGAATCCTTTTTAGCACGTGCCCCAGCCTTCATGGGTGACATTTTATGGGAACACCTTGAAATGCTGCAAAAAGGTACACGTAACTTTTATACCTCATTCTAATTCTTATTCTTCTTTTCGTTTTTTTTCCTATGAGGATACACTTGCATCTACTTTTTTTCTGAAACTATTTTTGAATCTACGAAGAAGTTAATCAATGTACGAGGGCATATATATATATATATATATATATATAACTCCCACTAAAAGGGTGAAAACGTCGGTAGAAAAAAAAATCAAAATCTATGGGATGAAGATAAATCGTTATAGCACCTTAGCACCTGTTTTTCCGATCTTCTTTTTTTACAATAGATCCAACGTGACGACAAAGAAACTATTCAATGTACCAGCAATGTCGATCATTGACAAACTTCTTCGTAAACTCATAACTTCCACGAAATGTATGAAAACGCGTTTAAAAAAATAAATAGAAAAATATCTAGAAAAACGTATACATATTCACTCAAACATATGTGTGTGTGTGTGTATGTGTTTCAATACACGATAGATGGTTAGATGCAGGAGTAACAGGAGCAGGATCGGTAAAAACAGATCGAATTTCCGTAAAATCGCAATATCACGGCAGGTACGCGGACAAAGGACAATGACGAAGGGGAAGTACTACTTCCCCCCTTCTCCCTCTCCCTCCTGCTTCTACTCCTCCTCCTCCTCCTCTTCATTCTCCTATGTACATTGAATCGACGTTCAGAGTTTTTATTCGAATGAAGGATAGAATGGGGAAGGAAGAAAGAATTACGAGACGAAAATGAAGAAGTAGAAGAAGAAGGGAAAAAATAAAAGGAAAAAAAAGAGTGTATGTATGTGAGAGAGAAAGAGAGAGAGAGAGAGAGAGAGAAAAGTTTTTCGGTATAGAAATTCTTATTCCGGATATCCTGCAACCAACAGAATAGCCCCGTGCCAATGTCTCGGCCACTTAGGTGCTTTTACAAGCCAGCAATTGAATACCCAAAGGATCCACTCGAGTTTCGATCTCTCGAGATCTATCGTTATCCGGTGATAGTAAACGAAAATATGAATGAGAATGTTTTGTATTAGAAAATAAAAGATTTGTCTTTTAGCATTTATTTTTATTATACCTCTATCGATCGTTTGTTTTATTTATTTGCTGACTCGTAGTTACTAACATTTAATAATAATAATATTATTTTCAATCAAATGATTTATTATTCTTTACTGAGTTCCATGTATTTGTCGTATTGAAAATATAGATAGAAAAAAAATGAAAAAAAGAGATAAGAGAAGGAGAGAATGAAATCGAATCGAAAGGAGGACAGGAAGCGTAGCTTCATCCATGATTTAACTTCCATCCAGTAAAGTCCCATACTTCCTTATCGATTATTCGACTTTTTCTATTCGTCATGCTAGAAAATTTACGTACTGCCTGTCTGTCATCCTTCTTTATCTTTCATTGCTTTTATTATTTGTTTTTTTTTTAATTTAACGTTTTGAGCTTTAACAAAAAATCTTGTATTTTTGTGTTTAATCATAAAATAAATTATTTCTATGTTAGACTCAACATTTTTCAACCCATCCATGTATTTCATGTTAAATATGACAAAATCAAATAAATAATAATAATATTAAATAAATTATAGAATCAGTATGTTGACAATTTTGTTAAATAATCTACTGTCTTAATTACCGTCTTAATACGTCTTAAACTGTCTTAATATATAAATATATATATATATAATATATATATTATATATATATATATATATAAAATTTGTTTAAAAATCAAACGTCATACATAATAAACATGATGATATTATGTTAAGAAAATTTCATTCATAGTCGAGTATATGTAATAATATTCTCATGCGTGTATTACGTTAATCATCATCATCATCATTATCACCTTCCACGATCATTTTAGATTCCCGCAAATGATCTATATGACTATGGATGTAATAAAGTGTTTATTCTAGAACATTATTATCCATAAAACATATATATGTATTTGCACACTACCATGACATACACCCGGGGAGCGTGGGTAATCGCTTTGATTCCATGAACGAGAACGGATATTAGGAAACCCGTTGTGTTGCAAAGTGAAAATAACAAATAAAAAAATAAAGAAAAAAGTAGAAACTGAAAAGCTGTATCCTCCTCTTATTTTTAAGCAAGCAAACAAGCAAGCACGATCGAGTCACGGTGAAACTTGCTGTTTGCTGCTGTTCCTCGCTGACCGAAGCAATCTGCGATCATCGCTGTTGTGTTATTGTTACCTCGCTTTCCTTCAATTTGTCCTGTTGTTACTGCAAACTTTTGCGAAATTACACCCCCCCCCCCCCCAACTAGAAGATTCTTTACTTTTGGAAAATAGAAATATGTTTAGGTTGTAATATATAATATATGTTTCTCTGTTTAATTAAAAAATATAAAACAGAAAAAAAGATTTCTTTCCAAATAATATTTGTTGCAATTTAAATATGTGCGTATACAATTTCAGGCCTATAAGATCTATCATCTTCTTTTCGTTTGGTTATTTTGTATTTCTTTTTTCCTCCATGATGTTCAGATTTTACAAGCTTGATAATTAATCTTTTTCTATTTCAAGCATGTATTACGCTAAAAAATATATATAAGTATATTTATATGTAAATCCCTGTATCTTCTTTCTTATGATGTTCACATTTAGAAAAATTGATTTTTTAAATAATAACAACGATCGTGGAACGTTTTACAAACTGAACAATTAATCTTTTTCTATTTAAAGCATATACTGTACTGAAAAAATATATATATATTCATATATACGTATGAATGTATATATATAATATATATATATATATATACATATTTGTTCACATCACAACAAAGCAACGTTTTCCAAGCAGGATAATTAATCGTTCCTTCTATCTCGAGCATGCTCCATTTTGTGGTCACCAATTGCGTCGCATTTATAACGCTATCATACTAAGATAAAAGTTCGTTTCTCGTTCTCGTTGACTTTCGTCCGACATTCTTCTCTCTTTCATCGAATAAATTAAAAAGACAAATTTTTTGTTAGACTTGTTTTAATTCTTCATATACTAATCGATGATCATTCTCATAAAAAATATATAATCTTACACGATTAGGGATATCTATGAAGAGTATAAAAAAAAAATGCTGAAAATAGAATACCTTCGTAAGTTTGAATGCCTTGAACTTGTGAATACCCTTCGGGATTCATTGGTTTGACGACGTGTTAAATTTTAAATTTAGATGTCGATACTGAGAAGGCCTCATTGGAGAATACTGCAACTAGCAACTTGTACGAGAGCGTATGCGTACCAGATTTAGGTGATTTTTTGGGATACCAAGATTCGTCTGGTCATCAGGATCACAAAAGTCCAGCTACGACACCAACAAGTTCTAACAGCACTAACTCGTCCGGCCAAACGCACGGTCCTACCACTCAAACAACAACCCCTACGCAACAACAGCCATCGTCCGGCGCAGTTTCTTTGGCCTCAAGACAATATCATAACGACGGTAAGTCGTTAGTTTTTTTTCCTATGTATAGAAAAAAAAATGCGTATTCTCATATTATTTATCTACATGTGTCAACGATGATAAATCGATTAGTCAAATGTGAATGATCTTCTCATGGAAATATTTCTAAACGATTATTAGAATTTTTTCCCGCTTTTCGATTCTTTTCTTTTTTTTTTTCTTTAATCGACCAGTCGGACGAAGGATGATGAATGAACGAAACGTTTTCCATTTATTCCTGACAGAATTAACTCTCGCAAATTTAAGAACGATGTTGCTGCCATGTTACGTCAGGCTAAGTGATAGGATCTCTCATTAGCATCGTCTACCGTCACTCACGCCTTCTTATTCTTCTTCTTATTATTCTTTTTCTCCTTATTTCGCAGATAGTATTGCACATATGCTATCAAGTTTGAAGAAATAACTCTCATTTTCATTCTTTCATTCGATCAAAATGACAATTTCGTTTTTGTGATTCTTCCATAAATTGGATTTCTAAATGTATATAAATTTTATTAAAAGATACATTTATAATTAAATCATATAAAATTTATTTTTTTATTTGTAACGTAACAATTAATAACAAATGTAATAAAAAATAATGAAATATGGATACGTTTAGGGAATAAAAACGGTGGTAAAATTGTAAATGATGTTTTATCAATGAAAAGAATTAAAAGGGAAAAAGAAAAGAGGAAAATAGTATCGAAGAGAGAGAGAGAGAGAGAGAGAGAGACGGAAGTCGAACGAAATAGAATGGAATAGCACGGAATGATGGAGAAGATTATAAAGCGAGTCTCTTCTACGCTAGCAGGCCAACAATTATCTAGTCTCTGGTCTAGGGGGGCCTTACGTCATTGCAACAGTGACCGTGGCTGAACGAGGGAAAGTCTGAGCGTGCGAGTAGCCCTCCTCCACCTTCTTCTCCTCATCACCCTCACCCTCATCTTCTTCCTCCTCCTCCTCCTCCTCTTGCTCCTCATTCTCTTTCCTCCCACACTGCTCGTTCACTCTTTGTACGCTTCACCGCGGACGATGAAGAAGACGATTCGCGAGTTACTCTCCAAACAACATACTTTGTTTCAACCCAACGCGATGATTTCTCATTCTTTCGGAAAGATTATGGTCTTTTATTTATATGTATATATATACATATAGTTAAGTATCTAACAGGTGGTTGGAAAACAAATATTATGTAATATCGCGATAAAGAAACAAGAAGAAGAATAAAGGAAACAAAAAAATATACGCAACTAGTGAAATAAGAGGAAAATTAAAGCTACGCAAAAAAATGGTTTCTGTCTGAAATCATTGTAGATATTAAATAGAAGTTAAAATGTATATACGTACATGAATGGAATTTTTAATCGATCGGATATGATCATAGATTGTTAATGAATAAAAGAAAGAAAACTTGCATATATATATACATAGAGAGAGAGAGAGAGAGAGAGAGAGAGAGAGAAAAGAAATGTTTTCTCGTTAAATAATTGATACTAATTCAAGTTAAATGCATGGCGTGATTAGAATCCTAATATCGAATCGGATTATTATTATTATTATTATTATTGTTATTATTTTAGTATCTAATTAATAATTGAATATTTCAATGATTTATCGTCGAACGATTTCATGGCCGTTCAATAAGATAATCGAGTTAAAAAGAACACCAAAGATTGCTGTTACTCCTTCTATTAGTGGTGAGAAAGAAAATAAAATATTATTAGAGAGAGAGAGAGAGAGAGAGAGAGAGAGAGAAAGAGAAAGAGAAAGAGAGAAAAAAGAGAGAATGATCAGAATGCTGTGTGGCCCATCGTGGTTAGTTAAAACGCGGTGGTTGCTTAACAAATAATCATTGTACTCGTCGGTACGATTGACTAAGCTTTCCCATAAAGGTACCAATGGCGTCACAATAATACGTCGATCCTTTTTTGGTTAGCGGGACCGACGTCGCGCTTTTAGAGCCTAAAGCAATGGTTTTCAAAGTGATACATCAATATATTATTGATTACAAAAATTCAATAATTAACTTCTCTCTCCAAAAAAAATAATAGAAAAAATCATCATGAAAGTGTAATTCAAATAATCGATCATTTTCATAAAATAATTCTAAACTGTAAAATCAATTCGAGCCGTTGTTTCAAATTAAAAGGAAATAAATTATTGGTGCGCGCGATTATGTTTATATATAAAAAATTAATGGTATAAGGATGGGAAGAAGGGTGGGTTATTTTAGTTATAAAAGTTTGAAAACCACTGGCATAGGGGCCACTAAAGGAATCGATTTTGCACGCACACGATACAGTAAGAAAGAATCGTCCTTTGTGCTGTCGCGTCTCCGAATGCCAGCAAGTTTTAATTTATACATACGATATATACAGGGTTGCTTACGAGCACGCGTTAGTTTTCTTATATGTTTGTATGTGTGTATGCATGTGTATGCGTGTGGTGTATGTATATGTTTACGTATGCGTATGATCGTTTGTGGGTCCGTGCACGTGCGACGCGACGCATGTACGTGACGCGAAGCAACGAACGTTTCTCGTCGTCGTCGTCGTCGTCGTTGTCGTCTTAGTGTAGTAGTCGTCGTAATCGTCATCGTCTTAGAAACAAGCTTCGAGTTCTCAGTTCTCTTCGATATAAAAAAATTTTCTAAATCTTTATCTTCCGTTATTATTATTTTTCTATTTCTAAGAAACTGTTCGTCCAATTTAACAATAAATATCAACTTTGAATAATTTAATATATATTATTATATATACATATATATATTAATTATTAAGTAATTTCAAATGTTATCAAACAAATCGTCTAATTGTTCTTGCACTTTTTATATAAAAATTAATTATACCTATATTAATATAATCATATACATTATTAATATATTAGTATTAGTTAATATAATTTTATATAAATAGATTGCATTATATACATAAAATTATTTTTTTGTATATATATAAATATTATTAATTCTTATACAAATATTATAAACAAATTTGATATATCAAGAGTAAAATAACGAATTTTTCTCAGAATATTTTGTTCTCGCTAGAAAGAGAGAGCGCGAGCGTCTCTGTTCTGCTGTGCATGTGTATGTTTGTATATATGTATGTGTATATGTGTGTATGAGAAAAAGAGAGAGAGAAAAAGGGAAAGAAAGAAAGAAAGAAAGAATCGAAGATAGAAAAAGGTTTTCTATCAAACGTAAGACGTGAGCCAAAAGGTGTAGGGATAGGAAAAGGGACGACGGGGTAGTTGGCGCAGGTTGTATTCATTCGTTCGTTCATTCATACTTCGTACTACAAAGGCTCGAGCTCATTCAGTACTCACGACACGCACACTCACATATCTCTCTCTGTCTGTCTCTCTCTCTCTCTCTCTCTCTCTCTCTCTCTCTCTCTCTCTCTCTCTCTCTCTCTCTCTATTTCTATATATGTATTTATTCTTTCCGTCCCTTTTCTTTTTCCTGTGCGTGTTCTTCTCTTCGATATATTCGCTTTCTCTTTTACTCATTCTCGACGTCTTCCTTCATTTTAATCTCTCTCTTTCTCTTTCTTTCTTATCCACGTATCTATATCATCAATGTAGTACATATAACACACCAACACATACAAATATATATATATATATATATATATATGTAAGAAGTAAAAGAAGAGGTAAAACGGGATTGGTTTGCGAACGAATAAGTAAGGCGGGCTGAAGAACTACGAAAAAGGAGGGTAAAATGTAAGCTCACATTACGACCGGAAGTCGTAGTAGAAGGGAGGCAAAGGGAGGAGCAGTCCTACCCCAATATATTCTTCTAAAGAGCGAGATAGTTTTATAATGTCCTCGAGTGCTCCTCCCTTAATGCATCCCAAAATGCATCCCCCTCTCTCCTTTTTTTTCATTTTCTTCTGGCGTATAGCAAAGGTATTGTTGCTCATTTCTAAAGGGAACAGGGAATCGTCGAGACGCCTAAAACGTATTGAAACTAGCTTAGAATAGAGAAGTGGCTACCGAATCTTCGTTCGTTTTATGTCCAACTCGTGCTGAAAATATGTACTCTCCAATCTCTCTTTTTTTCGTATATATATTATATATAATATAATATATATTATATATATATAAAAGCATTATATCATTCGTGATTCATACAAGTTGTCAGTTTTATTCGTACGTTCTTGCATTCGTTATAAAGATAATAATAAAAAAATGATTTAAAAAAAGTGTGAGTTTATTATCTACAATTTATACTCAAAAAATAATAATGATTCACGTTTTCGTGGTATATATTAAAAAGGAAAAAAAGTCAACAAATATTATAATAGAAAAACATAATACCACATAATATACTTGTCAAGATTCATTTCCGAGACCTAGTAAATGACTGATCGAGTGTAACTAACTGACAATAAGTAAGATGATCGAAAATGTAAAGATAAAAGGGCTTCCCAAAAAAAAGACTTATCCTCCCTTTCCCTCTATCAGTAAGTTTTAAATCAATGTATCAAGTAATGTTAAGCGTACATTCCACCATTCTTAATTAATTTTAATGTATTTATAATTTAAAATTAAACGAAAAGGCATAGATCATAAAAAGAGGGTACTTCTCGTAAGTCCCATCGTTGCTATCGCCACTGACAAACCTTAGTCTCTTTCTCTCTCTCTCTTTTCTCCTTTTTTCTCTCTATCTATGAAAGCATGGCACGAGGCTGAGGCGTAAGGGAAAGAACACTTCCGGTCCCCTCTACATCACGTGCGAGCCGCCGAACAGAGAAACCCCCTATTCCCTCGTCCCGCCTTACATCCGGCCTACGTCTCTCTCTCTCTCTCTCTTTCTTCCACCTCTCCCAACAGCCACGACTCCCTCTCAAAAATAGGCAAGAAGGGCCCCTTCTCATAGCGGCCGTTTCGTCGATGGACGGGAAAAGACGTGCCTAAGCTCTATATTAGTTCTACCCAAAAACGTGACCTTCTTCTTCTTACTATTATTATTATAATCTTTTTTTCCTTTTATATATATATATATGCACAGTAACTCAAAGCTCATAAAATCTGTCTGTTTGTCTGTCTATCCATCATTTATTCCATTTCGAACATCTGATTATTATTTCATTAAAAACCTATTCGTAAAATAATCATTCATTTATTTTCCAATATTCATAACAGATTAAACTAATTTCAAAATTTATATTTAAAATAGGATAAATAATTAATCAAATAATGAAGTATAGAAAATTCTTAAAATAAATATAAACATGGCGAGTCGGGGCAGGTGGATGAAAAAAAAAAAGAAAAGAAAAAATTGTCCTCCGAAGCCCTCCTAAGCTTTTCCAACGACTACACGAAACGAATTACCTCCACCTTTTGAGAGGGTAACAGTGGAAGAGGGTGGGAGTGAAGAAGCTTCTCTCTCTCTTTCTCTCTCTATCTATGTTTTTTCTCCCACCATAAGCAACTATTCCCCTCTTTCTACATAACATCGAGAGACTCACTTGGAAGAAAACGCGGCATGCAGCTGATAGCAGAACGTATGTTCATGGTGGGGATAGAAACGCTGTATATATATATATATATATATGTATATATACGATTAGTGCAAGAGAGATGGATGGAGGGGAGGCCCTCTCGAATGGAAAAGGGAAAGGGAGAAATAGAAGGAGAGGGAGAGAGAGGAAGAAGGAGCAAAAGCAGGCGGAGAGCGAGAGAGCGGAAACGGTAGGCCGCTTCGTCGCAGTGACACGCGCGCTCACGTCAAGTGGAGGACGCACGCGAGAGGAACCCTCTGAGGAAGAGTGCCTCTTCTCTTCTTTTTTTTTCTCTCTCTTTTTCTATCTCTCTCTCTCTCTCTCCTCTCTAATTCTTTTTTTTTCTTTTTCTTTATCCATCTATTTACCTTTCTCTCTCTTCCTCCCTCTCTTTCTCTCTTTCCCCCCAGTCTTTCTCTATTTTATACCCTCCTTCTTATTATTTTATTTATTTCATTGTTATTGAGAGAATGAAATGAATTGAAATTAAAAAAAAAGAAAAAAATGTTTGTGATAGAAGAAAAACTCGAAGAAAGTGTACGATTAATAAGTGTGGTCGATAACATGAGAAAACATAATATATCATTGTGAAAATATTTTCATCCTTGGAGTAAAAGTGTAATAAAAGTTTTCTATTATTTTGAATCGGATAGATTGGAATGAAAATTGTCTATGTCGATTGATACGATTCTGTGGTAAAATCCTCCTCGGAGGAGTCACACCTGTTGCGCGATCTAGCGTCGTAGCGCGCGCAGCTGGTGTACCGGGTGCGCTGCACCGGCGTTCGTTCGTTCATTCGTTCGTCCGTTAGTTTGTTCGTTCTTGCACCGGTCGAGCCTTCCAAGGATCACTTTTACTTATTTTTATTCTTCATCATTATCATCAAAAATTAAACGAGGAACTGGTGTTGTCGCTATGAAACATGAAGATTCGAAAATTAATCAGTGCAAGTGAATAAACATTTTGGATACTACTCTCATCGAAATGAAATGAAACTGTATAAAAATAAAAAGAAACAACTTACATAGAAGTATTTCTTAATCGTGTGTTATGTGATATGATATTTAAAGACGAGAAAAAGAAAAAGAAAATATTGAAAGTTAAAGTCTTGTTGTGTGGGAAGAGATACTATTAACGCTGTTAAATTTTGGATAATCTTATAAAAATGACATGAAACCGTATAAAAATAAAAAAAACAACATACAAAGAAGTCTTTCCTAATCGCGTGTTGTTATGTGGTATGCTATTTAAAAACGAGAAAAAG
This sequence comes from Polistes dominula, assembly GCF_049000335.1. Lineage (NCBI taxonomy): Eukaryota > Metazoa > Arthropoda > Insecta > Hymenoptera > Vespidae > Polistes > Polistes dominula. The sequence continues at coordinate 8,380,388 of NW_028300925.1, read as the reverse complement.
AAAAAAACTAAAAGTCAAAGTTAAAGTCCTGTTGTGTGGGAAAAAAATTGCGCTTTTAGCGCGGATGCTTTTTAGCGAAGAGGTCTTGTGGTGTTTGAAATTGGAGTTGTCAGAGAGCCGTGTCGTGGACTGGCCGGCAGGTTGCCGCCGCCGGCAGGACGGCCGTCACGGCGAGCATCGAGAGGATCGCGACGGGTTCGCGAACTTCTTCAGGTCAGGCACCGCACCCGCTGCCGGCCATCGTTGTCGGCAATTATACGACGACAACGACAACGAACGGGAACATATTAGAGACGAACCAACAAACTCCGAGTGCGGTAGCCTCGGCAGCATCCTCGGAGATGGTTCTTCATATGTTAGATACCCTGATGACGGGACACGAACCTTTTTATGCCGATTATCCTTCCTATCAGGAAGCTGATCCACTTACTCATACTCATCATCAACATACTCAACATCCTCATCATCAACATCAGCATCAACAACAGCAACAACAGGATGGATTACATCGTAACGCGATCTCATTGAATACTACCACTCATACACCAGGTTAGAATGAAATCGGTTTCTTAATTTTATCCGAAATTTGATGGGTTTTTTAAAACAGAATCCATATTTTTCATTTCCTTTGATCGAATCTTCCTTCGTATAAATGGATCTGAAATAGAAATATTAACAGAATGTAAATTGACAAATTGAATAATTGAATTATGTACTTAAAGTAAATGGTTAAGTTACTGTACTATAGATAGAAGAAGTCATAAAATACGATGATTATATATATCAATACTTTTTTCTAATTATAAGTAAATACCCGATAGATTCTTCTAATAATGCAGTTCGATAACTGAATATTTGTTTACTTATTTTTATTTCTTGCGTGAATTTAAACTAATCTCGTGTGACGTACGAGGACACGAAACATAATTAAGTTTAATCCTGCAAAGCGCATTCTTTATAAGTTTTAAAACACGTGACATCAATTAACGTAACGTACAAGATTACATTTTTCTCTATTAAATTTGAGGAAAAAAAGGATTAAACGATCAAAAGTCGTTGTTCGCATTTCGTCATAGAATAAAAATTTAAATTCTGATCATCGTAAGTTCGTGAAAGAAAAGATGATAAATAATACGAATGATAGTTCATATTCGATATTGCACTTTCGATATGCACCCACAATAGCTCGTAACAAAACTATATACCTCATTTTTAATGTCTAGATGTGTTTATACGCAATGCACATAGATTGCCGCATAAGGTGCGGCTCTCGTTGACTTGGCAATAAAATCTACCAAGCAAGGTCAGAATTACACGCTTCGTAGAGCAGGAGATTTCAGGCCGTAGTCTGTTCTATGTAGCTTATCCATCTGTAACGAGAGAAAAAAATAAAAAGAAGAGATGAAAAATACATAGAAAAAGAAAAGAAAGAAAGAGAGGGAAATGAAAATGAACAATTACTAATCGACAATTAACAATACGCAAGAAAATAATGAAAATCTTAACACACCAAATAATCGTCCTGTTTGTTCAATCTTTCTAAAGATATCAAAAATTTTAAGTGTTGAAAGTAATGAAACGAAACTCAAATAAAACGGAACAGAAGTAACATAAAAAAAAAATTAAAAAAAAAGAGAAATTTAGAAAAGAACCTTTGGATATAAATCGTAAGTTTTTCTTAGTCTCTGTTGTTGCGCGTGGTGGGGCGTTCTCTCTAATACATGCGACTCGGAGCGAATACATTTTAATTTAGCATAGTGGCGCGCGTACTTATGCACACATATTAAAAAGAGAGGTATGTAACACGGATATACATAGAGAGTGCGGTAAAGGTAGATTGTGGGAGAGTTCGCAGGTCAGCAGTCTACCGAACAATGTGCGATTTCGTTGCCGTCAGAGGACGACGTTTTTTATGAGCGCATCGCACAATCGCCTGGCTTCAACGTGCACACGTTGCACGCACTAATATATATATATATATATATATATATATATATATATATATATATATATATATATATATATATATTTATACGTATGTATATATACGTACATACTTTTACCAAGTATCTATGTATGTGCATATATATGTATGGATGTTTTTAAGGCTCCAATGAGTTTCTAGTTCAATGCATGTCTGACCTAACGAGTCTTTTTTTTCTTTCTTTCTTTCTCACTCTTTTCTTTCTCTCTTTTTATTATTATTATCTACTTTTTTGAAGTTAATGAATATGTATAGGAAAAATGAAGAAATAAATTAATATCGTATATTCATACAATTTATATCGTATAACTCAACGAAAGATCCTATATTTTTAAATGTAATGCTACCTTACATGTTTTTCGTCTAATTAAATATTATTTACGATTTGGAATATCTTATGTGTTTCTCGTAATAAACATATCATGAATAAATCAATTCCTATCAATAAAACGTATGATTTACACGATCTCATATAAGTAATAAAAATTATTCGTATAATTTTGTAAATGCATAAATGGCAGACGTTACTTACATACAATTCATATTAAAGAAATAATAAGAATATGATAGAGAGCGTTAAAGACTGTGCTATTAAAGTTTAATATCGATCATAGAAATTAATTAAAAAGAAGCCAAAAAATCAGCCTTAGCAGCAACAGCAGCAGAAGCACAGTAGTAACAGCAATAGCAGCAGAAGGAGCAGTAACACAGCAGCTGTGCTTTCTTTCCGAAGGAAGAGCCGTGTTACATTCGATTTGGCGCGTGCCACGTTAGCCCTCCGTTCCGTCCTCCTCGTTTCCTACGCTTGTTTTCGTTAAGAAGTTGCCGGCATCGTCCAACTCAAACTCTCTTTTGGGCCTATGTTGGTTGCTTGCCGGCCGGCACCTGTTCCACAGCTGATGCGTGCCTGCTATGCGGCTGTTAAACGACTGCTGTGCCTGTTATACTGTCGCTCTTACGTACTTATTTACTTACTTACATGCTTACTCTTACTAACTCTCTTTCTTTCTTTCTTAGTACTCTCCACGTGAGCACGATATATCAAAGTGCACGTGCCTGATCGATTACTTTTCCCACGTCTCATTTGTGTCAGCTGGAAATCGAGTTAATTCTAATTATCATGTTCAATTTCATATCTTACATCAATTTGCTAAACACTTATACATCAACCTCACTTACATCTCTTTTACATTTCTATATCATTATTATCGTCCATATTATTTTATTTTAATTTTTATATATTATTATTTCATTATTAGATTAAAATCATTGATTTATTTACATTGTGTTCCTCATTTTGTTGACTTTATATTAAACTTTTTTATGATATGGATCGAAAAAAGGATTCCTTTACAAATATTCTCTCTCTTATATAAAGATCTCAAGTAAAACTTAGAAAAGAAATTCCTTCTTTAAAAATACGTATTACTTAGACATAACCGTGCGCACCAAAGAAAAGAAAAGAAAAGAGAAAAGAAGGTCTGAAGGCGCGAAGCCGAAAACATGAGTCGAAGGGAGAAAAGGCGAGCGCGAGAAAAGGGGGTGCGTGTGAGTGAGTGAGTAAGGGACGACTACGTCGTCGTCGTCGTTGAGGGCCGACTGTGAGGGCCGCCGTGAGGGCCGACGTCGACCTGCACTCCCACGCTCCCTGTGTGAAGCAACATGGGGTGCGAGCTGCAGTTACGCGCGTAGTGGACTTCGCAGGTGTAGGTAAATCGCCCGTATAAAAATGGAACCCGGTGTATTTTATGAGAGCGAAAACCCTCCTCCTCCTCCTTTCCCTCTCTCTTTCTCTTTTCTTCATTGCTTTTCACCTTTACCATTGTTTTCCGATCTTTGATATGTAAAATAAATAATTATTCAAACACGTATATAGGTACTACGCATTTGTCTACTTTTATAAATATAGTGGTAAACAAAAGTATTGACATTGATTTTATTTTCAGTACAATTTTGTAATTCATTTAATTTTTTTTCTTTTTTAAATAAATATGTCTCTTGAGTCTGTTATAATATAGTATGTGTCATGAATGTTAAGTACTGGTTTTAGTAACAAAAGTAATTATGACAATGAATTCATAATACTAAGAAATTATTTTTAACCATTAAAAGCTATTCTTATTTTTTATACAAGGTGATAAAAAAAGGATTTCGATATTTGAAGGGCTTGTAGTACTCACTAAAACGAATAAAAAATGTCTAATAAACATTAAATAAATAAAAATCAACTCTTTTACTATTAATTAACTTTTATTATTTAAGAGCGTTCGATATTGTAAACGAGCTTTCGACAACACATTAAAAATGTAAAAATCATAGATAATTGATATGTCTTCCTTCCAATTGAATGCTATTCTGACATTTATAAAACATAGATTGACCTACACTTTCAAATATTTCTTAGATTACTGTATTTTTAAATAAATATAATACCAAGTCCTATGATTTTAGAACCCATGTTAATTAGACATTTTGTACTCGTCTCGGTAAGTACTATGAGCCCTGTAAATATCGAACCTTCTTTTTACTATCCTATATAATAATAATAGTTATTGAAATATATTTATTCAACTTCACAAGCACGAACAGGACTTGATTTAATTGCTATTTTTATATTGTAATTAAATAAATATTCGTACTTTTTAACTGATTGAGAAAGAATGTTTTAGGAAAATTTAATTGTTACTTACCATGTTACTCCTTTTGTTTGGTTTTATACTGTATGCATATAACGTGTATAAACTTAACAATACTCGTGTTGGGAAATCGTTTCAATTATTGAAAATATCTATTGACTATTTTTGAACAATCTAAATGCATTATTTTTCTTTTCTTTGTGAGATCGTTTAGCTCAACCTAAAAACAATGTATGATGTTAGTACAGACTAAAGCAACTAACATATTACTAATCTGTGGTATATAGATAAGTACATAGATAAGTATATAGATATGTATATCTGAATGAGTTTCCTTACCATACGCACCACAATGATAAATACAAAATGATAGTTATTTACGTAAACGTAATTTTGCACTACAGACTACAAGAAACTTACGAAGTGCAATAAAAAAGTTCGATTGTTTAATTTTTTATGATAGTAATATTCGATGAAAAAAATTGATTTAATTTCTATGAAATTATGACTTTTATCTCTCCAACAAATATCACAATTTTTTGCAACCTTGAATTCCCCATAAATAGAAAATTTAAAAAATAAATTCATTTTTCCATGGGATCTATTTTATGAGTGAAAAACTGTTAATATTATATAATAAACTTTAAATAAATGAAATGAAATGTAAAATGAAGAAACTCAGGAAATCTTCATGAAACAAGTTAACTTATAATCCTATGATTAGCATTAAGTTTATCGATCAAGTAAATATTTTTAAAAAGAAAAAAACCAGTGTAAGGATAATTAAATGATATTATATGTGGACTTTTTCGAGGAACGCATCTGCCTTCTCTTTTCTTGCTCAGCAATGTTTCTTCTTTTTACGTCCACCTGCTCTTTCATGATAATATCTTCGTTATATCTTACCTCTTTCATAGCCATTCTTAATTCTCCGAAATAAATAATATCAAATTGTTTGCAAAATTCCTAATGAAATTATGCAATGAAAATTCACTAAAAGATAATGGAAAATGATAGCATTTTTAAAAGTATTTGCGAAATCTATATTCGATGCGTTATTGAATAAAAAAAAAATCTAATATCTAGTGGGGAAGGAGGATAATCACAGAAAAGGGAGGGAAAAATAAATAAAACAAAAAAAAGAAAGAAAAGTAAAAATTTAGTGCAAATCGTAGAGTCAACGATGATGATGAAAACGACGACATTGTCGTGGGCGAAGCTAATGCAGCCTCCGCATTCGGCGAGAACGGAATCCTCGAAGCGAAGGAAAGGTCGTTGAGAGAATGGGCGGAGTTTGTTCGAGCCAATCAGCAAGATGCGTACCGCCCACGTGTCGCTGTGGTTCCTCCCTGCAGACTCCGGAGTTTCACTCTCTCTTTCTAACCGCACTTGAAATTAGTAACTTTGTTTGTACAAAGAATACATTAAAAGTATATATCTTAACTTCGTCTCCCCTTTTACATATCATTAAAACTCATTTTTAGTGACGAAATTCTTTTATATGTATAAACCAATATCTTTTCACGTACATAATTGTGATAAACTTACTTTTTTTTATTTATATTGAAATTCAAGAAATTATATGAGATCTTCCTAATGTAGATTTCATAAAAAATGAATTGATCTTATCTATTTTTTGGGGGATTTTTTCTAGGAGGTTATGCACATTTACGCAGTCCCGTGTGTCAAGATGAAAGTCAGAGGGAAGAAACTTCTCCGCCACCCCACAGCCATAGTACACAACCTCCTAATTCTCATTCCAATACACCTACGGGAAATAACAACAATAATAACAACAACAATGCAAATAATGCTTATATACACCTACGAAATTTAAATGAACTCAAAACGGAATGTGAGTATTCTAATGTATCAAAGTTATTGGCGCCACCTGTAGTATAAAAAATGATAATATTACAAATTTTAATCTTTTATCTTCACAAGTAATATATATCTAAATAATTAATTTTATTTTCAAATCATAGTTACATAGTTAGCTTGAAATATTCGATAAAAGAAATATAATTATAAAGTAAAGTAAAATAAAATAAAAGATCGATTTAATTTTGCAAAATTTTATAGCGAACTATAGCAGCCACCATATAGCGGCGGAACACTTACAAGGAGGAACCGGCGGATTGGCCAGTGGCGGTGATCTCGGTGCAACGGGGACCAATGAGAGTGAGCTTAGGGTTAACAATACCGGGACGACAGAAGACTACATTACTCCTGCGCATTATTCTGGATATGACGAAGCCTCTGATTATCACGGTTTATCGCAGGACCATCAAGCTCCTCATACCTATAATCTGGATAGTTCGCCAGAATTTTACAGTACCAGTGGTATCCACCTCGAGCCGAAGTATCAACCATCGCCATTTAAAAATTATCCTCGAGGTATTACGAATTACTTCATTGATCTTAAATATTGATCGTAATCAAAACAACTGATTAAATTTTAATAAAATTCAATAATTCGGTTGCATAACAATTATTCAATTGAATTCTTCTATATAATCTAAATAAAATAATCTTAAAAAGAGAGAATCTAGAAATGAGATTTATAAAATGTGAACTCTCGTATCAGGTGACACGTTTATGCATCAATTTGAAAATTTTCCCGGTAAAATCAAACGGCAGGATAATGATCTATTTTGAATATCTTTAATTCAATAGTGATAATTTAGATATCGTAAAATTATACTTACGTTATATTTTTCAGCGAGATATCATGAAGGATATAGTGAAAGCGGTGGATACAGTCAATACGATGCGACACCATTTCAAACGGTTCCTGGGAGTGGAAACACAGCAACTGGTGCTGCTGGTGTTGGAAGTGAACAATGGGGTGTTGCACCTATCAGTGAACATCTTTCTCATCATCCAGCGTTCATCGCGAGTCTTGGCTCGCGAGATTCATCTGGTGCACATCATCCACCTTCCATTGGTAATAACGCCGATCAAAAGCCTCTCCTGCAGAGTGCAATGATCGCAGCTAGTTATACCGGTAAGCATCTACTACACAATACATTATGATAACTAATACAAATAATAATAAACTAAATGACATAGGACAACTGAATAGAAATATAGGTGATAATTGTGCAGGTGGTGGTCCATATTTCACAGGTTCAGGACCAATACAACTCTGGCAATTTTTATTGGAACTTCTGACCAATAAATCATGTCAGAGTTTCATCTCATGGACGGGAGATGGTTGGGAATTCAAACTTACGGATCCCGATGAAGTGGCACGACGTTGGGGTGTTAGAAAGAATAAGCCTAAAATGAATTACGAAAAATTAAGCCGCGGTCTACGGTACTATTATGATAAAAATATTATACATAAGACCGCTGGCAAGCGTTACGTGTACCGTTTCGTCTGTGACTTACAAAATTTACTTGGGTATGTGATGCATTTGTATTTTAATATGTCAATGTTATTATTGATATATATATTATAATATATATTGTATTAAATAAAGTTAATTATTTCCTTACAGATGTAATCCAGAGCAACTCCATGCAATGGTGGACTTGAAACCGGAAAAGAAGGAAGAAGACTGAGCTTTCTATAATGAATGTGTTGTTTTAGGACAATGTTACTGATATAAACGAATATAACTAATTTTTACGGCATCGTGCAAGAGAGTTTAACAAGAAAAAGAAAATAACATAAAATAATGATATAAAAATAATAAAGAAAAGAGATAAAGGAGTTAACGCACGAGATAGAGATAGAGAAAGAGAAAGAGAAAGAGTATAAGTAAAAAAATTGTTGAAATTGCAGAAGACTATTGTTCTGTGTATCCTTTTGTTTTAAACGAAATGATATCTATTCGGTCGCATGTACCAAAGACACAGGGTCTGCATACCATTGGTGCCTAAAGTTTAAATGACTAAATTGTCAACTTCTTCCTAGGTGAGTGGGATACACCACTAGGGCAGATTCTGTATCAGAAATATTTTGTTATCTCCTTGATCTAGAATCGACCCCTTCTCCCCATGTATTTATGTATGTGTGTGTTTGACTTATTAAAGAAAAATAAAAACTAACGCAAAAAACCCGCACACACAAAAAAAAAAACAAAAAAATAACAAAACACTTGGAAAGATTTAAACAATAAAAGTAAACGACAAACAATCGTTGAAAAAAGAATTATTGAAGATCATTGTTCTCCTGCGTACCCTCTGTTTTTTAGATAAAATATTAATAATGATTCGGTCGCACGCGTACCAAAGACAGGGTCTGCATACCATTGGTGCCTAAGGTTTAATAAACTAAATTGTGAAATTCTTCTTTAAGTGATTATATAATTTGCCGAAGCGTCATAATTTAGATGATATATTATTTATAAGAATATAACTCAATATATTTTATACATATGTATGTATACATATGTAATGCGCGCATATGTGTCTTCACGTATATATGCATTAATGACAAAAGTTTTAAAAATCCGCATACATATATACATACGTTAATGCATACGCATGCATACAATAAAAATTTCAAGAACTTTCAGATATAATTGTACCGTGTAACAGTGTAGAAAATAATGTGCGTGAGAATCTTCGAATGTGTCTAACGACATCTAATGAGATACTGGTGTCTATCACTTTTTCAGGGCATTGTAGATGCTCTGTGTACATACATACATGAATTACATATAACTCTATATATACACACCCCCATACACTCACGCGCACACACATACACAAACACACCTTTATATATAAATATATATATACATATATATATATATATATATATATATATATATATATATATATATTAAAAAAATATATATATATATATAAATTTTTTCATGTTACATGATTTATAAGCACTAAGGACATCGTCTATTCGATGCCTCTAAATTATTTATATAACTTCATCTTATTCGTGTGTTTATATATCTCGTTAATAAATGACACGATATGTGATTGGTTATTATTACTATAATTTTACTACGATAACTCTCCAAATTGAAAAGATAACTACAGCGAGCTCTTCTCTAATTTGATTCCGTTTTTTTTTTTTTTTTACATTTTATATCGATAAACAAACAATCGAAAATTATTTTAAGATTATTATTCTGCAAGCTCGCCTTTCTCGAATATATAAAACATTTATATACCTTGTATCATTTAATTATCTTCTAATTAAATGCTCGACTTGTAGTAGACACAGGAAAGAATCTACATATTTTTTATTTGCAATAAAGATCGTTAGATGATTAACGCTCAATTTCATTTGAAAAGAATGAATCTTGTTTTCTTTTTATTTTCGTTTTACTTTTCTTTTTCTTAAATATAATAGATAGAAAGATTATACCGTTGATATGTTACTTTATAAGAATATCTATTATAGATTGTAATTTCCTGTTAATGCAATGAAAGCGATACAGTAAAAGAAAATTTTATAATGACTTTAATATATTTTTTGAAATGAAATTTTCACTATTATCTTTAATACATACAAGCATACATACACACACGTGTCATAAAAATTGAAATTATTTTACGATGATGTTACTGATACATTACAAAAATCAGGCATAAAAAGGACAATTTTTGTGCGCCAAATATGTCTGTTTTAATTTCAATAGTAACATAAAACCATATATATACGATACATATAATCTTTGTCTGTGTTATAGCATATGCTTTCATAATTGATGTAATTAAAATAACTAATATAACCTTATGGTACCTGCCATAACTTTTATATAACACTTGTTGATAATTTTTGAATTATTATATACATACATGTACGTACATACGATGATCATTTCAAATACTTTATTTCATTCATTGTTTTATTATACATCAGTAAAATTTATATCAAATAATGTTGTACAGATTATATTATATTTAAAAAAAATATGTGTGACTGCAACGATTCTTATAGTTTATAAATATCTGTTTGCATTTCGTAAGTAGTAAATAAAAAAGAAAAAGAAAAAGTCTCTAATTTGTTTTAAAAAATGATACCATAATGGTTATATTATATCTTGTATAAGAAAGACGTATGCTCTTATTTTTTATTCTTCTCTGGACGAAGAACAAATTTTGTACATAATGATAAACTATTTATTGTACTTGTTCACTAAATTTTCTTAGTTTTCAATTGACAATAATTTAAGCATAGTGTGTCTATTGTACATTACACTTTTTTAGCATTCTTTAAAGAACACCGGTAATAAGACACATGTAAAATAAATAACTTAATTCATCGACGAATGTCATACAATTGGAACGTGTGATTTTTTTCTATTTTTTTTTTTTTTTGTAATGAAACATAACTCGCAAATTATATGGAAAGATTAAAATATGATTTAGGAAACATTTGATTTTGGCATTAACATTGAACCAGTCTTATAAAAGATTATCATTTTTTTACCCAATTTATATAGCAATAACTTTAGTTCTTTTTTATCGAATGTAGAATTTATGTAATATAAACTTCTAATCGTATCGTATATTATATTGATCTCTTGTCTATTATAAGATCAATTTTTATCAAATTTTTGCATATAGTAATGGAACTAAATCATGCATATGGTTATAAACGAAATGTGGTTTTTCTAATCAACTGTAATATACAGTATATCAAATTTTCAATGCGTATCAAAATTTTGTTATAATTAATTAATTTACTTAGTTGACATATTTCGGCAATTTTTCTATTAATAATTGCGAATGTTTTAGAGACACATGTGTAAACAGCAACTACAACAACAATAATAATTAATTTTTATAATTATTATAATTATTATTTATTATAGGTTGCTCACTACTATATATATATAAATTTATTGATAATTAGATATATTTAAGCGATTGTAATTTTTTCAGTGCCTATATTTACTGACGACAATTTTTCCAAATTTGTAAAATTAACGAAAATCTACATAATGTACATCTTCGATTGTTATCATATATATATATATAAATATATATATGACCGGATAAACATATATACATAAAAATATATAAAGAAAAAATGTTTTAAGAATAAATTTTACAATTCTTTTTTACTCTGTGATACGGATAAAGTAAAATTATTCAAATATCACCGAACATGCTAATTGGCTAAGTAGTTCTGGTTTTTTGTTTTCACAGATATAAAAAATGTCTAGTTATTTTTATTTTTAAATACAAAAAAAAACATTACTGATTTTCATTGATTATGTTTACTTTGATTTTTATATACAGAAAAAAAGCACTTTTAATTACTATTATATATCTTTAATTTCATTGACTATATATTTTTTTAATTAAATGAAACAAACGAATAAGAATTAGTTTTTTAATACGAACTTTGGAACTTGAAAAATATTCCTAAGGAAAAACAGAAGACAATCTTAGTCTTTACGTTTCCATAAATGGTGTTGCGTATTAATTAGATCTCTTCATTACCAAAATCTAATTATAATTATTTTAAAAAGTGTTAATCACACACACATATTCTTAATTATTTCTAATCACTCAGACAAGGTGAAGAAACATGGAAATGATAGCAATTGCAACCGATCCAGTACACGTTTTCCCATTGGTACGTATGCATCTTTTGTTCATTTCTTTGTTTTCTTTGCTTGTAACAATTTCAATAATTAGATAGATATACTATTATAATATTTGAAACAATTGTAAACAAATTTTGATTTTGTTCCTTATATCTCCTCTAACATTTGTATTGTACAATATTGGAATTTTATGTATATTTTATTGAAAATTTATTAGAAAAAATTAATAGATAAATAGTAGTAAAGATGAACGAACAGTTATGCTTTTGCATTAAAACTACTATGTATTGATAAATTTAGGTTTTGGACTCAATAAATGAAAAAGCAACACACATATGTTTAAAACTTGATAAGATAGAAAGACGCATTCAGATAATAGATAATGGTATAGGATTATTTGTACCCAACTTTCCAGATTTACATGAGAATGAATTGACTAATAATACTCAAAATTCGTCTTCTTTTATAAGATTAAGACACCATAATTTGAAAATTGCATTTAAGCAATTTTATCCTATTTTGCTTACATCTAAATGTGAGAGTTTTGAGGGAACATATACAAAGGTAAATTGTAACAATTTAGTTGAATATTATTAAAGATTTTATAATTTATATTATTTATATAAATATAACGTAAACCTTTTCTCTGTCAGATCTTTGAGAAGGAAATAATTATGTTAAGAGATGAAATAGATCGATCAATATATGGCACAACATTGACTTTATATAATTATATTATGTCTTCGGAAGGTCACAAAAAAATCATGTATTTAATATGCCTTCTAATTGCAAACGTTTCTTTAAATAATCCTCAGGTAATAAACTATTCCACTATTAGATTATACCAAAATTATGTTTTGGCCCATTGTACTTGACCAATAAATAGGTATCCCATTTTTCTGTCGCTATTTCAATAGATTACTTTCATAATTAATGACGAAACATATTGTCATTTAAAAATTGAAAAAAACACAAATTCTTTCCAAACATTCCAAAATATATATGGAAAATATATTTATCTGGAATATACATGGATCATACCTCGTATTAATTCATTATCTATTCAATACCATGGTTACATTGGATTTATTAAAAAAAAAGTAAAAAAAATGCACTACATTTACTTAAATAATAAACCAGTTTATTGTCATAATTTTGTAGACAAAATTCTGAGTTATTTCATCCAAAATTATTATTACCTTTTCAAAACAAAATTGACAAGTGAAAATATATTTTTATTGCTTTTTATTAATTGTCCGTTAATGGATATTTCTTTTGATCTAAAAAAAAATATAATAATTTATAAGTCAGACAAAATACATGAAGTTATAAACAGCATTAACCTATATATAAGAGATCTTTTTACACTTAAAACTGTCAAAAAGCAATTATTTGATTATTTCGAAATTTGCAAAAAAAAACCAATACAACCTGATACATCTACAATCTATGAGGTACAAAATGATTTACCTTTATTTATCTATGAAGAAGATCATTTAAAAAATATTAATAAAATTAAAAGATCTATTTTATTTAATACTAATATTAATCATAATCCCATGACAGTTTTTTTTACCAGATTTGGGATTTTCCCCTACGAAAGTATAAGGGAAAGAAATTCTATAGAAAATTATATAATTAATGAAGAACATTTGAAGACTGGTACTTTTGCCATAAAGAGACCAAAATTACAAAATGTTGATAGCAATCGTAATCAACGTTCCTTTGAAAAGAATATTACTTTTAACATATCTAAGAATTGTAATACAAAAGAATATATCAATTACGTAAATCCAAGTTCAGTTAAAACTACAGTCAACGCAGTCCAAACATTGTCGACAAAACAAGAAAATAGCATAGAAAAAAAAGTAGATTATGTAGAAGATTATAATTGTTCTCTTTTTGAGTGGTCTGATTGGAGTTATCATACAAATGAAGTGAAAAATAATGAAGTAGAAAAGCACACTTCTCTATCCAAATTAAATAAGAAAAATAAAAGTATTGAGAAATATTATAAAGTTTTTGACTTTCTTCCGCAAAAGTTAAATAATCTTGCACAATTTAGAACAATTAAATTAATAAAAACACCTTCGTTTGATAACATTGATACAAGCATACTTTTTAACGAATTAACATGTAATTATCAAGGTATAGTTCAACATAATTCTTCTATTTTTTCATTTTATATTTTTATTATTAATATATGTAGTTTGTTAATTGTATATATTCAATAGAAAATAGAAAACAACCACAAGATATAGATATACATCCATGTGCATTTACACAAAATTTCTATGAATTTAAATTACAAAGGACTGCATTAGAATTTACAAAGGTAATAAATGATCATAGAAATATGGATAATATCGGTGTAGAGAAGTAATGTTAATTATCATCATTTTATTTAGATATTAAATCAAGTTAATAATCAATTAATAGCTGCCTTAATGATTTATGATAATGTAGAATTATTGCTAATGATGGATCAACATGCTATTCATGAAAGAATAAGATATGAAAATTTACTTAACGGTATTATTGCACATTATTGATTAGTTTAATTTTATAGAATGAATATTAGAATGTATTATTTGTTAATTTGCAATTATATTTATTTATACAGGTTACAAAACATCTGATCATAACAATTTCCTAACTAAAAAATTGCTAATTCCAATAACAATAGAAGTGAAAATGCATACGTGTACATTACTTCTCTCGAACAAAAAGTTATTAGATAAATATGGAATCAAATTAACTGCAATTAATGAAAATACTTTAAGCATATATAGTATACCAAAATGTTTTACAACTAAGAAACAATGTTACAATGACGTAAAATTAATAACCACAATCCAGAATTTGCTAAATGAAATTGCGAATAATATTACGAATGGAAATGGTATCAACATTTTACCTTTATCTATTCACAATGCTGTATCAATGGAAGCATGTCATGGTAATTATTATTTGTACAAATTGGTAATCTTAGAAAAGGTGACCTAAAAAATGTAATTTATAGAAATTATTCTGTTATATCTTCTTAGGTGCTATAAAATTTGGTCAATCGTTATCTGTACAAGAATGCATAGAACTTTTCAATGATTTAAAAACTACAAAATCTCCAACTCGATGTGCACATGGAAGACCATCGATAATACCTATAATAGAACTTTCAGAATTAAGAAGAAGATATTTTAAAAATATGAAGGTAGGCTCACTTTTTCTTTTATACATATTATACATTTTTTTCCTAAATAGATGGAAATATTTATTATGTTTAAAGCGTAATACTAATATATGTTGACTCATAATTGTTTTATTTGATTATACAAATTTGTATTATAAATGTTTTAATACTTATTAAGAATAGTTAAAAAGCAAGTTCTTTTCACATTCCTGCAGAATTAAGGATATGAAATATAATATGTAAATAAGATTATATTTTTAGAAAACTTAAAAAGAAATTATCTTTGATAATATAGATATGCAATATTTCATTAAAAGAAATATAAATTTTAGAAATTAGATTTCTGGAAATGCAGCGACTAATATATCTTTACCAAAGTAATTTACTCTGTTTGCAATAATTATGAAATTAGTTCCACCAAAAGAAACAGGACAAGCAGTATTTGGACGCGTAAAGAAACAAACCGTATAAAGTGCCATCTCTAACTCTGGTGATGTTCCAACAAATATGGAAGTCACCGGTTGAACAAAGCCATTTAATTTAGAACGTATTTTGAGTACAGCTGCCTTCTGTAAAAAGTTTTATACAAATATGTATGTAAGTGTGTGATCAAATAAATTAAATTTTCAAATAGTTTCATGGATCTCATCATAAACGGTTTAGAAAGAAAAATTAATTTATAATTAATAAAGTAATACATAAATAGAGATACATAAATTTAAACAATGTTAATACTTACATCTCCAAACGTTATTTCTTTAATATATCCAAGATAATCAATCTTTTTCTCAGCCTCTTTCATAGCATAATAGATCCAGTTATGTAAACCAATTATATCAGAATCAAATTGTTCTGCTAAGAAAACTGTTTCAAAGCCGGAACTTGATGCATCTCCGTCTATTCGTTTAAACTGTGAGAACCATATGCGTTTTAACGTGTCCTTGAATTCATATGGATCATCGGGTATATATCCTTTGTTTGCTAAGAATTTCATTGCATTTTGCATAATATCGGTTTCTAATAATTTATCAAGAAATTCAGATTCCTTTTTACGTCTCTCAGGCGTAAGATTTTCTTTCACTTTAACGTCCAACTCATAATCATCATAAAGACCAATAACAGATTTGATCGTTGGTATTTCATAAGCTTCTGGTTTAACATCCAACAATCTATTAAAAAAAAAATATTTACCTTAAAAGAAATTATTGAGTAATATATTTATAAAAAAGAGATCACACTTACGGATCACTGGCGTCATCTGTAACACTGTCGTCTTTCTTTTGGCCCTGTAGTTTAATGGTAATATATTTGAACGCATTATTTGTATCTTTATTAAATAATTCTTCAGACAATTTTTTAATATCATCATCAGAGGTCACAAAACCGAGTGGATTAGGATTATTGCTGGATCCCGGAGAATTTTGAGTATTGGGTTTATCAGCTCCAGGAGAAGCATTGCTATTTGCATTAGTTTCAGTATTTTGTAATGGTTGAACAGTAGGAGGTTCTTCCGGTAGTACAGCAGCTCCATTTGGAGCAGGAGGACTTGCAGCAGGTTGACCTGAAGCAGGTTGAGCTGCAGGTTGCGCCGCTCCCGCGTTGGCATCAGGGATTGGAGCAGATTGATTGTTATAATAATTATTATAAGTGATTTGAGTATTAGAAGCAACAGGAGTGCCTGCACTACCACTACTACTACCGCCACCGCCGCTATGTCCATAAATTCCACCTGGGAGAATTCTGCTCACTGCTGCATTTACACCTGCACTGACTCCAGCGAAGACGAAAGCTTCTTTCGCAATTTGTCCGATACCTGGCTTGTATGGTTGCGAGGATGGCAAGAGAATAGTTTGTTGTGGTGCTTGTCCAAACGAAGGACTATAGGATTGACCATAAGACGGATTAAAAGGCTGACCGTGTGCTGAATTGTATCCGCTACCCATTGGATTATAAGGCTGTCCCATATGAGGTGAACTATAAGATTGACCTTGGCCTGGATAGCCATGATTATAGCCACCGACTGAAGGATTGTAGCCTTGACTAGCCGACGGATTGTATCCAGCATTATAAGGATTGTGTGCATTTTGTTGAGAACCAATTGGTTGACTCTGACGAGGATATCCACCTGTGATCATTAAAAAGATGATTATTTTATACCGCAAGTAAAATTACTTGAAAGAAATTTACCAGAAGGATTATATCCTGATTGCAAAGAAGTTGCACTAGTTTTGGAAGCAATGTTATGATCTAAAGCTGGAGCTGACGGTTTTGACGCCGTATTGCTGCTGGCCTGTCTATTTGAGTCTGGAACATTCCATCCTATTTTATTTGGAGTTGAACCTTGGAAAAAGAATATCAAAGTTCTATTAGTTACACATGTAATCATTGAAATAACTAGAGTAACATACCATGTTCAGTATTTTGAGGTCTACTGTAGGGTGGTTTAGATGTTGTCCTTGACGAACGTGATCCCCAACCCCATCCTCCACTACTTTTACGACCACCGCCACCGGTCTTTCGAGCTTCTCCAGTAGCTGTTAAGACAATTATTATAATTATATAGTAGTATAGATAAATTCCCCTTTATGCTACTTACTTCTCTATTGTAGTAATAATATTAAATCTAGACACTTTAGTAATTTATGTGATAGAGATAAATCATGTTACTTACATTCATGCACTGATGCATGCACTACTATCTATTACGTATTTGACTGATATATCTATACATTTCAAAGAATTTAACTAAATTAACGAAATAACGAAAGAACTTGCTCTTCTTAGCGCATGCGTGTTTTTCAATTAAAGTAGAATGCTGACAATTGAATAATAATGCTATCAAGAATAATTTGCATCATGATACTTCTTCTATCATATTTGCTTATATATCCATTTTGTTTCAGCCTTGAACAATTATTTATATTTTTATTATTAAACGTTCATTTTTATTTCATTAAATAGACAATAATATTTAAAGGAAACTTTTTTTGATCGGTACGTAAGAAACATAATAAAAAATTTCGACGCAGCTATGAATACTTTCAAATTCTTTGTTTAGAAAGTATACGATCTAAACTTTCGCGAATACTTAATGTATCAAAAATAAAAGTGGTACAATATTCGAATAAATAGATTTATCTTTACTGCATCTTAACTTAATAAATTTCTATCACATTCATAATATTATATTTCACACGTATAAAACCAACAATAACACTTTTAAAGTGTCTTGTTTTTTTTAAGTATAAACTACAATTTTTCGATTGCATCATTTTTCACAAATAACTACATAATTATTCACATCATCATAAATTTTCCAAACAACTTTATGACTCATACTATCTTATTTTTCAGACATTATTACATCATTATATTAAACAGATTCTTAATTTTTATTAAATGTAGAAAAAGTTTTAAAATTCTAATATTTATATATATATTTATGCTCACCAAAAATGAGAAAAATAGCGATCAAAATGATCAAGGTCTTCCTGATAATCATAATCACTTTTTAAATCCTGGTCAAATGATCTTGTGTTTGTATTTTAAGACAATAACTGATTTAAGATGAGGGAGAGAGAGAGAGAGAGAGAGAAAGAAAGAGAAAAAATATAAAAACAAAGAAAAACAAAGAAATCTATTGAAGATACTTGGAACTATTTCACTGTTAGCACGTCGAGGTGCTACTACCGTATTTCACAGTTCGTAGCGCAATAAATGCTGGGCTCAATTTAACAGCAGATACAACTCGTCGGCATTGAGTCATTCTCGTGGGCTTTCTCTTTTCATTGATCACTTCTAGGTAATCTGAAAGGAGTGGGGATCCCTTTACGGCGAGATCTCGCTAATGAAATTACTACGTGTGCAACGAAGTTGATCATTAAATTGAATAGGATTATTTTTTCTCTCTTCAAGAAAAACTTAATCTCTCTCTTATTAAAAAGCTGTATTAATTTGAAACTGAATGAGTATCCTGAAACATAATTCTATATATGAAAAATAAACGGTTTTCTTTTTTTATATTTTTCAGACAAAATTAAATCTTGGCCGTTTGCTGTTGTCACGCTAGAAGAAAACATTTGGAAGATTATTACTTGCTCACGTATGAACTTTTCTTAAGAGAATTAAGTAAATAGAATTGTTGATTCATTTTTTATGATAAAATATTGTTTTTTATTTATTATTTAAATCATTATATATACGAACGAAAGTATAAAATTGAAATTAAGTTATTACAATTAATTATTTTATTCTATTTTCTATTCGTTCAGTTATTTGTAATATTTAATATCTTATTTATTTACATATCATATATCTTATAAATATGTAGCTTATTTTTATAATATTATTTAAAAATCGGGGCGAAATAAATCGAATTAAAAGATTGGCAGAGCAAGATCAATAAGATCTTTCCCATAATATCTGAAGGCATGAGTATAAATATTGAATTTGGTATTACCAAGTGATACCGGACAAAGATTATTTGGTCTAGCATAGAAACATATCGTGTATAAAGACATTTCAAGTTCCGGCGTTGTACCTACGAATATCGTAACGTTTGGTCTGATGATACCGTCCATTTTTAGATGTAATTTTACAAGTGAAGCTTTCTGAAATCATTAAAAATAATAAAATTCATTGAATTTGAATAATTCTAAATTTATAATTCAAAGACTAAAAAATAATATAACAAAATATTTAATTATTTTCATGCATACGTTTCCAAGATCCACTTTATCAGTATATCCCATATAATTGATCGTTTTGGATGATTCTTCATAATCGAAGTAGATCCAATCTTGAATACCTAAAATATCGGTACCACCATAAATTTCTGATGCAAAGACGCGTTCAAATCCTGAGGAGGTGCCACTAAATTGGGTGAACCAAATATGACGTAGGACATCTTTTCTTTCGAAATCGTCTGGATCGATAAAGCTACGCGATGATAACCACTTCATTGCTGTATGCATAACATTAGTATTCAAGATAGTATCGAGGAAAAGATTTTCCTCCATACGTTTTTCGAAAGTTCTTATTTCCCTTTTGCTTGCATTACGTTCATAATTATCATATAACATGCGCATATGTTTGATCGTTAGAATATTGTACGCGTCTGATTGTACATAGAGTAATCTGTGAAAAGAAAATTTCATATATATATTGTGCGATCAAAATCATTGTAATTTTATGATAATGTTGTTATATAAATGATTATATAAAAAGAGCAGAGATAATTACGGTCTTTCAGCAACATCTGTTATGTTACTAGATGTAGAACGAGCTTGTAGATTCATTACTATATATTTATTTACATTATCTTCTTCTTGGGCAAATAATTCTTCCGATATTTTGTATAAATCATTATCGCTAATGTAATATTGATATACATCAGCTGTATTATTAATTGAATTATTTACTTGCTTCTTAAAATCATTTCCTTGAACGTAAACATTTTCATCATTTTTCATACCCGTCAAATTACCAGTTGGAGCTAATTGATTCGGTAATCTCGCATTATTTCCATCCGATGTACTTGGAATGTTAGATGGTGGATAGTAAACTCCGGAGTTAGCCATCGGTATAGCTGGACTTTGTTGTGGATTTGATCCAGTAGGATTATACACTGGATTTAAAGGAGAACCCATATTTTGTGGGTTCACTAGCTCACCCGTTCCATTACCAGGATAATTGTTAAAGTACTGATTGTTGTAAGTTATATGCGTTGTTGTACCAGGATTGCTATTAGCCGCACTTTCGATACTTGGTCTAGACTCGTAATGATGATGAGGATTGATCAGCCTATTTACACCTGCATTGATAGTTGAAAATACCAAAGCTTCCTTAATCATATCACCAAAACCTCTGCCGCTACTTTGTTGGCCTGGAATCATTAATACTGTTTGTCCTGGTATGTAGGGCTGTGCTGCAGGTTGAGCAAGATATTGTCCTTGTTGTTGAGGATAGTGAACAGGTCCAGGTGCATAACCACCGCTAGGCACATAACCACCTCCAGGTGCATAGTGATTATTCATTGGATAACCAGTTTGCATATTTGGATAGTGTGGAATACCAGGTTGGTGTGGGTAATTATGTCCTTGCGGATAACTTATTGAATGACCACCAAATGGTGGTGACATCGGTGGCATAAATGGAGTTCCAGGATTAGAATGAGGAGCTATTTGACTCGGGTGAGACATGGATGGATAAGACATTGAATGTGATGGATATGAAGGATTGTGAGGGTATGGAGGTTGTGAACCGAGATTGTTGTTGGGATATAGATTTGGTTTAAAACCAATTGGAGCATTATTGTTAGGATAAACATCTGGTTTAAACCCAATTGGAGCATTATTGTTAGGATAAATGTTTGGTTTAAACCCAATTGGAGGTTGATGTATAGGAATTCCAGTTCCTTGATTACCAAGGGTACCAGGGGGTCCAAAAGATGGTGCTTAAAAAAATAAAGCATTGAATTATAATTTAATAAATTATTCTTTATCATGTATAAACAAACATACATATATATATTACCATGGGGTGGTGCAGATGAAAGAAGGGGCTTTGAATCGTGAACTGGTATACTTGGAGCTGATGGTGCATAAGGCATTGGTGGTTTTGCATTCGTGTTAAAACCTATGTTAGAAGTTGGATAATTTACCTCAGTTTCTGAAAAATCAAAATGAAATATTTTAGAATAATATAAAAAAGAATAAAAATACATAAAATTTGAGTGACTCACTCGGTTTGCTTGCGCCCCCTCCTTCGCCATGTAAAAATGGAGTATTGATATCTTTATTTGATTGTGGATGTACAACTGCACTTCCTAGAATATTAATATGTATGTAATATACTTATCAATCATCAACAAGGTGTTTAAAAATGCGTATACAAGGAATTATGGCACCGATTAAAAAAAGTCTTGATCTCTGTACATTTAATCGACTATATCTTACTGTATATTTGTTAAATAAAATAATATTATACTAATAAAAATATATTCTAATTTATTATATGTAATACATACCTCCAGTATGTCCAGTGTTTAAAGGTTTTGAATTTATCGAGGAAATACTTTCATGACCAAATGAAGTTGGAGCATTTCCTCCTGAAGGATGATTTCTTCCCTGAAGGATGACTCCCACCTGAAGGATGACTCCCACCTGAAGGATGACTCCCACCTGAAGGATGGGAGGAAGATGAAGGCCTAGAAATTCGATGGCTCGATGATGAGCGACTACTGCCGGAACGTGAAAAAGAAAATCTTTTTGCACTTGTGTAACCTGTTGAAAATATGTAATATATGTATAATAAAATATAACATAAGATGATAAAAATTATCTCTTAATATTGAACATTAGTAAATATAACCGAGATAAGAAATATTAATAAACGAATAGCACTTTTTATGTATAGAAAAAGCATAATTTAATATATATATATATGTGACCACTTACACGCACAAATTTGATTTTACACTTTAGAATTATATTAGGATGTGTACTAATTTAGTATTAAACAATTGTAAAAATTAATATACTAACTTATGTTTATGAATCCAAAAAGAAGGAGTAAAAGAAGTATCCTTAGCCAAGTCATTGTAAATCGAGAACATACGACAACGTTTAAAATTACTATTAAAAATGGTCTATCTCGTTTAATTCCGACTTTCAAATAAACTGTGCGACGCGCTTATTTAAATCAAATTCCGTATTAAGAAATATATTTCTATGAATTAATGAAATTATATGTAAATGAGGAAAATAAAAATTCTCTTATCTGTGACCCCCAAGAGATAATGTATGATGTTTTATAAATTACGATGATTTCTCATTAAACCGGCTGTTATATCAAACACATGCGTTCAACATCAAGTATACTGAATACTACAAATATACTACGCTGATGAATATAACGTCATAGGAGATAAACCAAAACAAAGTCTAAAGTATCAAAGTGCAATAATTGAAATGTTTATTTCGACTGTTATCATATAAACTATATGTATTCTAACATAAAAATTAAGATTTATAAAATAAATAACTAATATTAGTATACTCAATGACTGTAATAATTAATATGTTTACATCGAGAAATTCGGAGTTCTCCGGTTGTAGAAAATTGTTGACAATATCTAATCATATTTTTATTTTTATCAATTTCTTGTATTCAGAATTATCTTTGAAAGAAGAATGTAAGGGAAACTTTTCTTGATATGTTAATATTAAATTGGGAAAACATGTAATTTATATATAAATTATACATTATTATTATTATTATTATTATTATTATTATTATTCAAAGCATAAATATAATTGATTTCTTATTTAAAAATATATATTATTTATATATTTATAAAATCCAGGATGTACCATCACCATCACAATAATATATATATACATATAAACATCTTTTTCGATAGAAGATAATAACTGATTCAGTTTTGATATAATACTGATAATATTGAAATAATCCAATATTTAATTATTTTCCTTAGCAATATATCTATCAAGAATTTTTTCACTTGGATAATCTGGAACGGATAATTGACGAAATCCTTCATCATCGACGAAACATATTTCATGATCATCCTAAAATAAATCAAAATTTGTTAATAATATAAAATAATGTTTAAAAAAATATATTACATTTTTACTAATAACAAAAAAACTATATTTTCTAATATACTTACTGGATCAGCAAGAATGATAACTCTAACTGAAGCTTTTCCTGGCGTATCTAAAGTTATCAAATCGGTTAATATTTTGTGTCCACTCTCCTTAATCTTTTTCTGTATTTCTGGTTGTTCAGCCAATGGTACAGAAAATGCTATACGACCATATGCTTTTGCATGGTCCACCGTAGTACCTAATATATTGAATTTATAATTGAAAAACATTTCAATTATAAAAAAATATGTATATAAAATGAAATTCTAAATAAATGTAAAAACACTTACCTATATCTACAAATTCAAGTTTAGTTTGATCTTCGCTATAAGACATTAAAACTTTATTATCTTTTTGTTCGATTACCTTCATATTTAAAATATCCCTCCAATAAGCTATAGTATTTTGAAGATTCGAACTAGATAACGTTACTTTCTCTACTGGATCTGATTATAATAAATAATTCAATTATATACAAGAGAAAAAGTATAAATATAAATTATCATTAATATTAGAGTTACCTTTATCTTTGGGTTGTGGTTCATTAATAATATAATACTTGTAACCACCTGGTGCTTGCAAAATAAACTTTCCATTTTCTTCTTGAACAGGCCATCCACTGCTTTTTGCTCTATCGATTGCTTCTTTAGAACGAATAGTTATTCCACGAAAATCATTTCCGCTTTCGTAATGAGAAATTCCATAATTATAAGTTAGTTCAACTACAAAATGATTATCTTCAGGTCCGTATCCTATCATCGTTTTACTCCATCGATTTGCATATGGACTATAAATTATAATATTCATTATTATTAATTATTACCATAAGTAATATATAAATAAAAAAAAATTAATAGCAATTCATAAAAATGACCCATTACAAGCAGCCTCACATCCATCAGCAAATTCTTCATGTCTTAATACCTAAAATTAAAATAATCAATTTTAAAACTATTGCACTTAATGATGCAATAACAAAAAATTGAGGAAAAACTAACCTTCATTCCAAGAATTTCTCGATAGAATTTCGCTGTTTGTTTGCGTTCAGCTATTTTAAATACAAAATGTAATGCACGACCACTAATCATTATAAAAATTATTAAGTATTTTTATTTTTAAGTAAAGAAAAGAAAATTATATTCCAAAATTGGCACAAAGTCCTTCAAAGGAATACACTTATGGTATATAGTTTAAACCTGTTGATTTATTGCACATATATGTTGCAGTGATTAATCTAATTGCTAAGAAAATCAACAATTAAATTCACATCATATTGTATGGATTCAAAGATTATCAGTCTTACCAATATTTATGTTCCTAAACGATTAACCGCAGTATTCATAGTGCGCTCTTATACTCAAATCCGCCTTAAGCATGGTCTTAAGCCAGCGTTTACATTCATAGACGCAATCTTAAGATATGCTTCAAAGTTTGATCTTAGCCAAGATGTGTAATTGGATAGATATTCATAGTCGTCGCTTAAGACGATATTAAGAATTACAAACTGTTGATGAATTCATAGTCAAATGAATGTATTCATTGTTTTAATAAAATACTGATAGTAATTTTCTTATTTTCTTATTCAATAATAACATTTATTGCCATTTGCATATACACTAAATATGTCTTAAAAACTGTAATTAAACTTATTAATAACTAATAATTGCACTTTTTGTGCTTATATAAAAAATTAAATTTATCTTTGGTATTACAAAATACCTTGAATAAGTATATATATATATATATATATATATATATATATATATATATATATATATATAATTTGGAATTTCCTTCTCGAGGTACTAGAAGCGTTAAGGCGTGTTTCCCTTAACGTGAGAAACGGGCCGTGAACGAGGAATAGACCAATGGGAACATGTGATGTAGTGAGAAAGAAATTTCCTTTTTAATTCTGATCTCTAGGGACGAGCCTTTATTCACAATAGGTGGTGTACAACGTGTACAACCGCGTTTCCAACGCGACTGGAAAAAAAAAGGAAAGATCATTTTCGGAAATACGTCGCTAGGTCTCGTTATGTTCGCTAATGTCAAGTTTAAACGTCATATTTTTCATTGATAATTATTGACAATACTGCATCATTAGCAATTGCATTAATTTTTTTTTAATTTATAAAAAGTAATATTTATTTAAAAATGGTAAATAAATGTATTGTTCACGGGTGTACAAGTGGACGAGTCAAGGATCGTAATAAGAATGCTAAATTAAATCAGAGAAATACATCTTTATTCGCTTTACCACAGGTAATATAACCTTAATTGATAATTATTAATTACTAATATAAAAAAATGCAATGATGCAAATGGTAAAAAGTGCAATTTACGATAATAAATTACAATTTACTTTTAATTGGACTTTTTAAATTTAGTTATCCATCCTTTACTCAACTGCGACTAGGTAAGATGAAATTGAATAGATTTACACAACAAATTGACGATAATGTCTTGGGAATAATTGTAAAACAATAAAAAAAATTTTCTTATTGCTATTTTTAACGTTAATTATAAGATTTGGTTAATTTATTTTGACTAAGGCGTGAGTACTGTGGGAAATCCAATAACCGCGAACCGAATGGCTAGTTACTGACCACCGTAACGACCAATGAGAAAGCCGGACCCGACAAGGGACTTCACCTTTTTATTTGTGATCTCTCAGAACAGATTTTATTCAACACGATACAGAATTTATACACACACGCACAATGAGATACAGAATGATAATTCGTTGTTTCTGGCGCCTCCTCCACCGTCGGCGGGATCGGCATCTTCGTCGTTGTCAGCACCAAGACCAGTACTGTCGTCAAGACCTACCCTTACGGTAAGGGCCCTACCTCCGTCGCACCGCTGGTGCCACTACCACAAGCAATACAGGGATCGGGCGGCTAACTGCAAACCACCGTGCAGTTATCGAGACGACACGCGCAGAAAAAACTAATCTCGCCCCCGCACAACTCGGCGGTAATCGGTGGCCAGTTTTCTTTTTGTTCGGATTACCGCCTGCATATTTTCGAGAGCTCGTTACGGCTACCCATGTTGGTCGACTGCGGCTCGGTAGTTTCTCTCCTACCCCGCCGCCTCGTCTCGAAATCGCTCTCCTGCGACAAACTTCGTCTTGTTGCTGCTAACGGCACCCCGATTCGCACCTTCGGTCGCCACCTACTGACGCTTTCGCTTGATTTTTCGCGAAAGTTTCAGTGGTTATTCGTGGTGGCCGACGGGCCCGAGCCCATCCTCGGGGCTGATTTTTTAAATCATTCCGGCCTTTTGGTCGACATTCGTCGCCAACGCCTCGTTGATCAATCTTCGGCCAAAGAATCGGCCTTGCACCTTCGAAAAGTCGCCCTCCACGGGGTTGCTTCTGTCGCAGCTTCGTCTGACTTACGCCATCGAGCCGCCTACGACTCGTTATCTCGCCGAGTTCGCCGACCTCGCTCGGCCGTCGAGATCTGGGGCTGTGCTCCAGGGCTGCAGTGTGGTGCACCGCATTGTTACGGCTGGACCGCCCGTCTTTGAACGTCCGCGTCGCATTGTCGGCGATCGCTTGTCCGAGGCTAAGTCCACCTTCGACCGCCTGCTCCGACAAGGAGTTATTCGGCCGTCTTCCAGCCCGTGGGCAAGCCCACTCCACCTCGTGGCAAAAGCCACTGGCGGCTTCCGAGCAACAGGTGACTACCGTCGTCTGAACGCCATCACGATGCCTGACCGTTATCCTCTCCCCGTCATTGAAGACTTGCTCGAGGATAGTTTCGGTAGCTCGGTCTTCTCGGTCATCGACCTTCAGGAGGCCTATTTTCAAGTTCCTATGGCGGAGTCAGATATCGAAAAAACGGCCGTAACTACGCCTTTTGGCTTGTTTGAGTTCCTTCGAATGCCGCTCGACCTTCGCAACTCCTCGCAAACCTTCCAGCGGTTTATGGACTCGCTGCTTCGAGATCTCCCCTTCGTCCGTTGCTACATCGACGACCTCTGCGTCCGGTCCTCCTAGCACGAAGAGCACCTCCACCATCAACGGGTCCTCTTCTCTCGTTTGCGAGAGGCCGGACTTTCCTTCAAAGTCGAGAAGCTGCAGCTCGGATTTCCGAGTTTCATCTTTCTGGGGTATCGGATCTCTTCGAGTGGCATTCGTCCTCCGGAGCGAAAGGTCCTTGCAATACGGAACTTTCAAAACCCGCAACGCCAAGGAGCTTGCGGCGTTTTTTGGGGATGCTTAATTTTTTTAGACGGAGCTTGCCGCACGCCGCTCATACCCAGGCTCCGCTCAACAAGCTCCTCCGGGGTCTTCCCATCGGCAGTCGTCGACCGCTCATCTGGAACGATGCAGCTGACCGTGCCTTCGAAGACGCCCGTCGCAGCCTCGCGACAGCTACGGAGACAGCCTTCCTCTCGCCATCCGCCCCGCTTCGTCTCGTCACTGACGCCGCAAACTCGGCCGTCGGCGCTGCGTTGCTGCAGCTCGTCGACGAAGTGTGGCGACCCATCGGTTTCTTCTCCCAGACGCTGTCCTCAACCCAGGCTCGCTACAGCACATACGATCGGGAGCTCCTGGCCGTCTTCCTCGCTGTGCATCACTTCAGGCGAATCCTGGAGGGTCGTCCGTTCACAGTGGTGACGGATCATCGGCTGCTCATCTACGCAGCCCGCTGGCCCTCGGATAAGACCTCTCCTCGTCAACAACAGCAGCTCGACTTCCTGCTTCAATTCGACGTCAACTTCGAGCACATCAGCGGCCCAGACAACGTCGTTGCCGACGCCCTCTCCCGGACTTTGGAAGATGCTCCCGTCCCGGATCGGCCTTCGGACAACTCGTCGCCTCCAGCGGTGGCTCCAGTCTGCGCCACAGTCAGCCTGCCTTCAGCGCTCAGTCTCGAGGCCATCGCAGATGCACAAGCTCGCGACGACAAGCTCCCATCGCTCGCAGCACGCACCTCCCTCAACATCCAACGCCTCATCCTCGAAGGAATCAAGGTGGCCTGCGATTCACACGGCGGTCGAGTTCGGCCTTACTTGCCTCGGACTCTTCGGCAAATGCCTTTGAGGCTATTCACGGTCTCGCCCACCCCGGTGTCCGTGCCACGGTACGTGACATCTCGCAGCAGTTCGTCTGGCCCGGTCTTCGCAAGGACGTCACCGTCTGGGCACGCGCCTGTCTTCCGTGCCAGCGCTCGAAAGTTTCCAGGCACAATCGTGCCGCGCTCTTCCGCTTCCAAGCTACGGAGAGCCGCTTCGAGCATGTTCACGTCGACATCATCACGCTGCCACAGGTAAAAAATTACCGCTATTGCCTGACTATAATCGACCGTTTTACCAGATGGCCAGCAGCTGTTCCGCTCGAGGACATATGGGCAGAGACCGTCGCTAAGGCTTTCACGTCGGCATGGATCGCTGACAAAGGATGTCCGCTCACAATCACATCCGACCAGGGCACTCAGTTCGAGTCTTCTCTCTGCTGCGCTTGCTCAAGCCTCGGGAACCACGAAGATCAGGACGACGCCTCACCACCCGCAAGCTAACGGCATGATCGAGAGATTTCACCGCACGCTCAAATCGGCGCTTATGTGCGCCCCGGCTCCTTGGCCTGACGCACTTCCACTCGTGCTTCTCGGCCTTCGGAACGCCTTCAAAGAGGACCTTCAGGCTTCGCCAGCGGAGATGGTTTTCGGCACGCCGCTGAGGATCCCCGGCGCTTTCTTCGCGCCGTGCAGCTCGCCTGTCGATCACACCTCTTTCATCGGCCGTCTTCGGTCCCTCATGGGAGCCCTGAGTGCCACGCCGGCTTCTGACCACTCTCGACGTCGTTCCTTTTTCTTCAGAGACTTGCGGACATGTACGCATGTCTTTCAACGAGTGGACACTGTCAGAAGACCGCTAGAACAGCCTTACAGCGGACCTCATCGGGTCCTTCGCCACATTAATGACAAGGTCTACGTCATCGAGGTCAACGGCTCGGAACGGACTGTCTCAACGGACGCCTTAAAACCGACGTACCTCGACACATTCGACGCGCCAGCGCAGACATCGGCTCCTGCTTCGTCGTCGTCTTCTCGTCCTACGGCTGCTCCCGGACCTCCACCTACGGTGCAGACCTCGCCTTCGACCTCCAGACCT
Source organism: Polistes dominula (assembly GCF_049000335.1). Taxonomy (NCBI): domain Eukaryota; kingdom Metazoa; phylum Arthropoda; class Insecta; order Hymenoptera; family Vespidae; genus Polistes; species Polistes dominula. The sequence continues at coordinate 8,350,254 of NW_028300925.1, read as the reverse complement.
GTCATCGGCTCGCCACCAGCATCTTCAACCGCCGCCACTCGGTCACCTCCTGCGACCTCCAGCAACGGACAACTTCGGAAGCGTCATCGACCGATCATCCTCCGGAGATCCTAGTCTTCCGTTCGCCTCCGGCGTCCGGTCCAGAGGGGGAGTGACTGTGGCGTCCCGCACCTCCTCGGTGCTGACACCTCTCGGTCGATTCGTCAAGTTGCGGCGCTTCTCACCAGAACGGTGCTGACACCTTCCTGTACGTCGGCACCAACCTTCGCAGGTCCCTAGCAGCCGCCGGAAATGCGCGCGTCCGGTGGTGGCAATATCTGTTCGGCCATGCAGCCGGTCCAGGAAGTGGCAGCGCCGGATTGGCCGAAGCTTGTGGCGTGATTTCGACCCGAGGTTCTGATTAGCGGATCAACATGGCGTGATCTCGGCGCGTTGTCCTCCGCGTCCCGATGATCTAGGATTTAGCGAAAGCTGAATCGATTTCGGTCATTCTTGTGCGGTTTATCATTCAGAAAAGTCGATATTTTCACACGTTCGTGAATTCCAATATCTTGCCTTACCGTTGAATTTCTGTGTCTCATCGATCTCGTGTGCTTTTTCGCCATTTTCTTAGTCTTTTCTGTTTTCTGTGTGGATCACTAATAAAAAAAAAAGGAAGTTTCCACTGGTCGTAGGCCAGCGTTGGTGATTGGTCAATCACAGTGGTCAGTAACCAGCTACGCAGCGCGGTCTTTGGCAGATAACATCTCAACTTCCACAAAGGCATTACAGTATTTTGAAATTTCAAAACAATTTGTAGGAATTTATACAATTTTGATAAATATAATTATCTACTATATATATGTGGGACGAACGCCTCCATGCCAAACTTGTTAAGCATTCGTGGAAGGGAACTGGTCGGTGGGCCCTGGATAGCTCAATTGGTTAAAGAGCAGTCGCCCGGATAGCGAAAGATCCGTGGTTCGAGTCCCGGTCCAGTCAGTCCAGCGGTCCAGTTTTTTTTCACGAATCTTACATATATATATATATATATATTATATTAATAATAATAATAATGATAAGACAAATATATTAAACAATTAAAAAATAGATTTATTTTAAGATATTTTTATTTCTCAATGTGATACATGGTCATAGTTTTACTCGAACTGAGATTTGTTTGCTTAAAATTTTGTAAATTTTTGCGATTATACCTACGCGATAGTATAAGGTATTTACGGTCTTGCGTAGTTCTTGTTGAACTTTTGCAGTAATTAAGAATACACTGTCGAACCACGAACGTTTTTTTATTATTTGTTTTTAAACTTACTTTTCAGAAAAAAATACAAAAAAATTTAAAAATTTTAAAATTATAAAATACATGAAATTTGTGCATTTTTTGAGAAAAACCGTTATTTTCTCGAAGTTCGCCATTTTTCATTTTTTTTTATTTTCTAGAAAAAAACTTTGTCTAAATCTGCGATTATCCCTTCCAGTCCCAGAGAAAGCTGAGTTAGTTTCCTATTTTTTTTATTTAATTGAAAAAAAAAATTTAATTTTCAAAATTTGTAATTTATTTTTTTTTTAATTAAATTAATGCAATTAAATAATTTTACAATATTAAATACTTAATTTATAGTCGCAAAATACAAAGTTATTAAAAAAAAAAGCATTTCAACCTTTCGTTTTTTGCTGTAAGAATATGATGGAGTTATTACGTCATTTTTAAGTCAGAACATATGACTTTATATTGAGGTCATAAATAAAGTCACCATTACGTCATGTCTACGAAAAAATTTGATGATCACTGCATGACCTATGTATGACATCATTTTAAGGTCTTGTGTTCACTGGGTAACTTATACTAGTCGAAAAGTTGTTAAGCGAGAATTCCTTATATAGGAAATGCGTTGCTAAACATTTTTATACTATATGTTGTTTCGAGGCTTTGGAAAGAATTTTACCTGAATTATCAAATTTTTGCAAATGTATTAATGATTTTCTAACCATGATGTCTTCTAAATCGTTTGAAATATGGGAGAAACAGACACACCAATTTATTCTTCTTCAACTTTTTGAGATAGTTAAATTTTATGATTTATCGGATGAAGCAGGAAGAAATAATTTAAGGGAATTACTGACAAACCATTGCTCTGAAAATATAATTGAATGCGTTGTTAAATATTTCGAGAATATGGTACCTGATGTGAATAAAAGACTTGATCTTTTAGAAAATACAATTAGTAAACTCAGAACGCCAACGAAAGATTCTACGGAAATTGTACCAGAAGTATCTGCCGAAGAAACACATCAAAATAATATGGAAGTATGTACTTACTAGAACTCCATCAGATCTTTAAATTTAGTTTACTATGTTATCATCATATTGAATTTTGTTGATTTATTCAGAAAGCGAAATTACGAGTACAAATCTTAGACCTTCAAGAAGAAGAATATAAAACTATACAAAATAAAGAATATTTGAAAGCTGAGCAAATAAAGGAACAACGAAATAAAATAGATCAAGATTTAATGAAATTGAATGAGAAACCAGAACCTTGTATTTCGATAAATGACGATGATATCGAAGAAGAAAAAACGATTCCGAAACGATGATTAAATGTTTCACCATCATGTGCTCTATGATGAGAGTTAAATCGATCAAAACTTTACTGCCTACTCTTAGATGCCTTCTGAATATAGCCATTTCAAGTTTGGATGTAAGTTATTTCATTTTATACATTATTCTCAATACATATTTTATTATTTTTTTTGTAATAATATATTTATATTTAGCATCCAGACGATAAGGTCCATTTATTAGCATTGGAAGCTTTGGGAATTTTTTGCATATTAGATAAGGAAATAGCTAGAAAACATATCTTTACATTTTTATTACAATTTTCATTGGAACAAGATAAACAAGACATTTGGATTATCACTTTAAAAGCTCTTTTCGATCTTTTCACACGTTACGGAGTTGACTTTTTTGATATCAAAAAAGTTGAGAACGATGATAGTGCTAATCAATCAAATAAACCTAATAAAAATATTAAGTTATTTGGTCGAGAAGAAGAAGAAGAAGTTCTTACTGTTTGTACCACACATACACAATCAGTCTATTAATCAAATACAAAATCCTGATATAATGAAAATTTTAATCGGATTAATGAATAACGCGGTAAGAATTATTTAATATTTCATGTATAATATATTTACTTTCCTATAATGTGAAATGTACTAAATTCTTGTTAATAATCGTTACAGAATCAAGATTTAAGAAATGTCGCAACGGAGGGACTCTGTAAATTAATTCTAAATTTATGGATAAGCAATTGCTCCTTTTTGTTGTCGCGTATAATAGTAATGTATTTTAATCCAACTAACTCTGACTTTAAAAATCATTTCCAACGCGCCCGATATTAGTCCTCTTCAAGAAATAAATCTTTACGAAGTAGCTGTTTTTATTTTGAAATTAATTAGTTATAGAGGTGACAGATTCAACATGAATACATATTGTATACATAATAATTTGGCATTTGCTATACTTGCTGAAATTCTTAATTTGGATAGTAAAATTAATAAGGATATCCTCATTAAGTGCTTAAAGCACTTAGATATACAAGTAGATGACGAATTATCACAGAAGAATTTAAAAGATGGTATCGAGAAAGTTTTATTGTTGGTAAGCGATTTTCTTCATTTTTTTAAACAAAATGTCATTTATTGTAAAACCGCAAATGGAGGAAACAGAAAATGATGATTCAGATAATGAAGAGTTTGAATGAAATTATTTATCATTTCAAATTAACAAAGTATCATTATTTGTAGAAATCTTTAATAAGTTTTTATTCTTTATATATATATATATATAAATATATAATATAAAAATATATAATATATAATATAATAAAAATGTGTGTATTAGATTTAGATATATCTGGTAATTTATTTTTTATTACTCATGCGGGGAAAGTACTATCTTTTCGGTCGCTATAGGGGTCGGAAAGACGCTGTTTACCTACTTTACAATAACAACACGCATTTTGAGTAAAATAAATGTCAATTTGAGTGCGACAAGTTTACTTACTTACTACGTACTACGATCCGTGTACGATCCGTGTACGATCCGTATATGGTCCGGTGTTCCATCCCCCTGTGGACCGCCGTTTTCATCGTTTTCATGATAGGATTTTGAACTTAATGACTGAAAAAAAAAAGAACTGCATCAACTTTGAAAAAGTTGGAACTTGGATACTTTTTCCACATTTTGAAAATTTTGTTTGAGAAATAGTTGGATTTTTTTCGAATTTCAAATTTTCCCGGGGCGTACGATAATTTTCTTGCCGCGTACGATAATTTTACGCCCCTTTGTCGATCAAACGAATTAAAGTCTCTGGGATCACTGTTTAGAGGTAAGGATAATAATTATATTAATACGAAGTTGATCTATATTATCAATTAAAGAATTATATGTAATTATAAACAAGAAACTTTACGGTGTATATTAATTTTTAAAATTTTTTTTTGGTCAAAAACGCTTTTTATAACAGAGTTCCAATAGATCCAGGTCTTGATAAATGAAAGTGGCTGAAGCTTTAAACGCAGAAACAAGAAAATCATGAATCAACTTCCATCATTCGTGCCAAAAATTTCCTGACGTTTGGCATAAATTTTCATCCAAAAATTTACCCGAATCTTTTAATGAAGGATCCATTAACGATTTTTTGATTTCATCGTATATTGTAGAAAAAGAGGACTGTAATTCTAGTGATGAAGAAAATGAGACGAGTATTATAGATTACAGCACAACTAAGCCATTGAAAAGAGGGAAGCTATACGTTGATAGTAACCATGTCACAGAAATCTTTGATAGCGTAATTTCTCAAAATATTTATTGTTTAAAAAATAAAATGAAAGCTTCCTACAAAGTAAAAAATAATTATTCGGTGCAAGTTATGATTAATTTTGACAGCGGTAAAATTATGCGAGGAACATGCAAATGTAAAGCTTCAAGCTTAGGACGCTGTGCACATGTTGCTGCTCTTTTACATATATTGTTAATACAAAGCAAAGAAGCTTTTAAAGAAAATGTAGCTTGCACAAGTCAGCTTTGTGCTTGGAATCAAGGATCCAAGAAAAAAGAAGCACACAAAGTTGACCACCAGTATAGAATCACGAATAATAATAATCATGATATTAATAATAATAAAGGCAAAAACAGTAGATCTCGGAATTTTTTAAATGTAGAACCAGATGTGGGAAAAACATTAAATTTTGTACATGAATTGCAAATATTTAATCAATTAAAAAATACTCCCGCGAGTATATGGGAACTAATGATTACCCCTCCTTACGAAAATTATAAACTAAATCTAAAACGAAAAAGTATTTTACGTAGCCTAGTATACCAATTAACTGCTTCTCTGTACAGTGATCAAGAAGAACCGCGTGATTTAACAAGTGGAAATCAATCGGATTGTGATAAATGGTAGCAATATAGAAAAATTCTAATTACAGCGTCAAAAATAAAATATTTAAACGTGAAGAAAAATGAGGAACAGATCTTTAACTGGATTAAATATCACTTGTGAGTGGATAAAAATGTTGATAGTTTAGCATTGGCATATGGTCGCGATCATGAAGAAATAGCACGGAATACATATACAAATTTTATGTCGCAGAATTTTGGGTTTAAAGTCACTCGCAGCTGCTTATGGGTAAATCCAAAATATCCAGGAATAGGATCTTCCCCAGATGGACTTGTTACAGATGTACCTACCAAATCATATGGTTTGCTGGAAATTAGTCCAAAGGTTTTAGAAAATATTGAACCAACAGATATACATACACTAACACCTCAACAAAGAAGTTCGTTCTGTTATATCTTCCAAACGCCGAAGTCAATGAAATTGAAAAGAAATCATCAGTATTATTATCAAATTCAGACGCAGATGGCAATAACCGGAAGACAATGGTATGATTTTATGATATGGACCTCGAAAGGTTTTCATGTAGAACGAATTAAATACAATCCAAATTTTATAGAACCAGTATTGAATAATATAAGTATTTTCCATCAAAACATTTTGACGCTAGAGTATTTCGAGATGTGTATTCTTCGAGATTTAGCGCCATTTGATTTATCTCTAAGCCTAAACTAAAGAAAAATTAATTATTTTACAATAATTATAGGTGACAGTAATTTTTATATTTCAACGACACTGTCATTCGTATTATTTTAAGTGATTTATATTATTTATTTTGTTTAAATGATTTTAAATATTTATTTTGTTGTATCACTTTTGAGTGATTTATATGATTGTTACTATATTAAAAGTAAATATATTTTTATATAAGTAAAGCTTTAAGTAATAGGTACTAAAAATAATATGCAATATTACTTAGAAGACGGTATAATTGTTACAAAAAAGATACAAAATTTAAAACACTTAAATATAAATATATTGATGTTAACTGAGAAGTGTACATTATTTACAATTGGTATTGGTAAGATAAACTCTTAATTTTTTAGCAGGTTATTATTGAATCAACACAATTTTCACGTCTTCCGTTTTAAATTATTTTCTCAAGTAAGCACAGACTATTTAATCAATAACAATCGGTGACTGGAAATTAACTAAGCAAGCACATACAAAAAGACTTTGAGACATCAGTGAACGTACACTTAAAGGTAGAACTTTCTGAAGGAGTCGAAACTGTTTAATTCTTCCAATAACATGCTCAATGTAGATACGTTGTTTTGCAATCAGTTTTGTCTCCATTTCTTCTTGAGGTGATCTTTCCCTACCATTTAAAAATGGTGGTATATTTAAGTAAGCTTGCTTCGATTCAACTATATTATGAACAGTGAATCCTCTATCTGCTAACACTAAATCTCTAGGTTCTAGAAAATCACAAATATTTGATTTAATAAATATTTCACGATCTGATATACTTCCTTCGAATAAATCTGATACAAAGCATACATCTCCATTAGAAGTACATCCAATTAGTGCTTTATAACTAATTCGAGCTTTTTACGAAGAGTATAAATTTCCTTGATGTTCAAAGTTTAATGGCGACTGACATTGAAATTCCGTACAATCTACAATAACTCTAATATTTTTTAAAAATTTTAAAGTTTTAAGTAAAGTTTCAGAAAGTTTTTTCTTTGATGGAAACATAAACGGCTTTAAATTGCATGTAAATTGGTCGTATAAGTATTGTATCCAATATTTAATCGTTTTAGAAACTAGAGCTGTAGAAATTTCAAACCTGTAAGCTAAATCTTCAACTAAAGTACCAACGCGTAACCGGATAAGTACTAGAATCAATTGCTGTATTGATGTCAATTTTTGATGACTATTGTTACTTTTCTTCTGCTGATCAACTTCATTTAACACATTGTTATATTCCGGATTAACAAAATTGTATAAAATTACAATTTCTTGATACTCCAAGCTTGAATAAAATTTACATTTTTTAATATTATTTTTGGATAGACTCTTCAAATTTATCCATTGCTGAACTTTGACGTAGATTAACTTGAGTCCTTTTACTAGTCAGTTTTTTAATATCAGTTTGAACGCCTTGGTTGCATGTGATATTTGGCAATGTTTCATCTTCTGCAGGAATTTCTACTAATGTTAAAATCTCACTGTTTTCACCGGCATCAGTAAATCTTGAAAATTCAAAATTTTTATTTGGCAAGTTTAATTCTGGTGTAGAAATGAAATTTTGATTCAATGAAAATGCTGTTGTTTGACCATTTTGTCTTTCATCAATAAGGACAATGTGGACAGTTGTACAATCTATGTTTTTTGCAGGATGGTTTTAATTTTCAATGCCTTGATTCTTTTCCTAAAACATTATAATAATTTAATTTTAGGTTTGGAGCAAAGGTTATCTTTTTTTTGACAATTCTATAATTTATCGTAAAAGAAATTATTTTAAATAATCCACTTACGTCATTAATTTGTTTATATTTCTCGGCCAAAGAAGTCCTTGTCACTTTTACCTGCGAAAAAAAATTGATTACTTGAGGTTATAGAATGAGCTGTCACATTAACAATTAAATAGATTTAAATTACATTGTTATTTAGTTTATTTACACAACTGACGGGATCAGGATATTCTGTTGTTGGACTGCTTTCTCCTTCAAAATGAAGTAACAAATGTATGTGTCTTTATTTATATGATCAATTACTTCGAATCAACCATCACCTCGTCCACATCTTTTAACCCACAAATCACATTTAGCACATTTTGGACTAATTTTTATATTTCTTTTTTGTTGATTTGATAAGTTTTCGACGATATTCGAAACAAGGTTTCGGGAAACTAATAAAATAATATAAATACTCTAAGAATGATTTACTACGAGTATCACTCCGACAGAATCCATAACAACAACGTTTCTTCGCTCCTTTTCTTGCTGATAACACCATGTACATTGATTTTCTGCTTCACAGCATTATTTACATATTTAATAATTATTAATAATTGAATATTTTTGCTTATACACGTATAAAGTGCCCGAAAAACATGGCGGAACTTGAAGCATGCACACACAAAATTTTTAACTACTAACAGGTCTATTGTGTTACGAACATCTGATAATTAAGTAAGGAGAAGAAAAAAATTTAGAAATGTCACTTGATACTGGTTTTAATATTTTAAAAGCTAGAATATTAAAAAAACGAAGGCGATTAAAAGAAAGTAATGTTTGAGTGAGTATTATTTTCGTATATTATTTCTCCATTTTTAAATGTCGTCTTCTTTTCATCTATAATTATTTATTTCTATTTAGAAATAAGATAAGAAATACTTTAGAAAAGGAAAATTGGAGCTTTTGTACAAAACAAAAAATAATGAGACTAATGATAATAATGTCAATATTGTTACATTCGATGTGGGTAAACAATAACAGGAATCTGTTATTATTATATAAGAAATTAGAAAAAGAAGCATTTAGAAGATTAAAAAAATATAAGATTTATGAACTAAAAGTAAATAAATTAATAAAGCGTTATATCGACTAACTTAAGTAGTTATTAAAATGTACAAAATAATAAAATAATATTATTTGTTTAAAAGGCTTTAGGAATGATTTCTAAAAAGCTATAACCACAAGACCAAAATGTTAAAGGAAATGTCAATGTACCCAAAGAAGGTATCACTTACAAATATATATAAAAAATGTCTAAAAAATGTTTAAAAAATTAATCAAACTATGACAGAAACTTTAATATAAATATTAGTTTCCAATTTTTCCAATTCTTAGTATAAGTATGGGGTAATTAATTAAATAGTAGAACACCTGCAGAAAAAATGAATATGCAAAATGGCTAGTGTTACTTATACTCAAACAAGGGAATATTTAAAACCATTTCTAAGGAAGTTACAAAATAAATCACTTCCTGAAGGCATAATTGATAGTTAAACTGAAATTGTATAACATTTATTTGAACGTAATTATATTTTGATATGTATTACATTTATGAAATAGATTATTTATTATATATATATGTGTTTATAACTTATTGTTGGTTAACAAATATTTTATATTTTAGACTAGTGATGTATATTTACAAATGAAGATAGAAAATTCTACTTGGCCTATTGGTATAACTATGATTGATATTCATACTGGTAAAGAAAAAGTTTTTCAAAAATGTAGCACATATAATGAACAATAAAAAACAAAGAAAATATATTCAAGGTATAAAAAGATTAATGTATCTTATTAGCGAGGATAGTATCGTATGCGGACGAGATAATGGGGGATCACCAAAGCGGTTTTAGGAGAAATAGATCGATTACAGATCAGATCTTTATTATTCGGCATATCTTGAAGAAAAAATGAGAATTTAATCTTGTTGCTGTAAAGGCGCTTAAAAAAAACTCAGGATATACAGGACAATCTTCCTACTGGTAGTCCTTTATGGTAGCGAAACGTGGTCACTTACGTTGCGGGACAAAAAGGAATTTCGGGTTTTCGAAATTAAGTTCTTCGTAAAATCTTCAATGCAAAACGCAATGAGGAAAACGAATGGAGAAAACTCCATTACGTAGAAGACACCGATTGTAAAACCGGACATTATTAACGTTATAAAATCACGCCGATTAAGATGGGCTGATCATGTGGCGTGCATAGGGGAAGATCGAACGGCGCATAAAATACTGGTCGGTATACCAAACGGGAAAAGACCACTAGGTAGACCGAGACATAGATGGGAGGACATTAGAAGGAATCTTAAAGAAATAGGCTACGAAGACCGCGAATGAGGGGGTCGCGCTCAGGGACAGGAACACTGGATTTGATATTTGCAGCAATGAACTTTCGAGTTCCTAATGCCAATTAATAATAATAATAATAATAATAATAATAATAATAATAATAATAATAATAATAATAATAATAATAATAAAAAGATTAATGACTAAATACCAAAAATATTATCTAACAATACATACAATCTTAATAAACATTTAAACTTTATTAATATTGAAAACAAAATGAAATTTAAACTATTATTTTATGATAAACATGGAGAAAAATATTATTTACTTTTCATCTTACCTATTTAATTGTTTTTCTTATTTAATTTTATACCCTCTATATTGGATGTATTTATGTGATAAATAATAATTTAAGAAGAATTCTATAATCTAGATTTAATAACAGATTAATCTTTAAATGTTGCAGTCATTTCATTGGCTTTATTAACAGCAGCTTCAATAGCGTTCATCATAGATCCTCTGAGTATTATATGGAATGAATATTTATAAATTATTATAGAATTTATATATATTCTATAGTTCGTTAATAATATAATTTCGTTATGTACCTAACTTGACCACGTTCCATAGCATGAACTCCAGTAATAGTAGTTCCACCAGCAGAACAAACTTCATCTTTCAATTGACCTGGATGTCGTTCTGTTTCTAATACCATTTTACCAGCTCCTACAAGTACTTGAGCAGCAAATTTGGTTGCCATTGCTCTCGGTACTCCCATTTTCACAGCACCATCTGCCATAGCTTCTATAATGAGATACGCCTGAAAATGTAATCTTATGAATCAACCATTAATACATTTTTCTACCATTTACATACATAAGCAGGGCCAGAGCCTGATAAACCACTAATTGCATTTATCAGAGATTCGGGGACATTCTGGCTAATACCGATGAATGAAAATAATGTGCCTATTAATCTAATATCTTCCTCCAGTGCGTTTTTACCACAGTAAACTAAAATTTATTAAATACATCAATTCATTGTAGCTAAAGTTATGTATATAATAAAACATTTTTAAAGACCGACATACCTGTGATACCTTCTCCAATCATCATAGGCGTATTTGGCATACATCTGATAATTCTAGGGTGTGTATCAATTGCAACGAGTTTCTAGAAAAATACCAATGAAAAATTCAAAATAAAATAAGAAAAAAATAGAAAAATTAAATTTTATTATATCTTACTTCTGCTAAAGTATCTAACGAAATTCCAGCAAGTACGGACACGTATAATTTATTGTGACTTTTTGTTTTAAGCGTTTTTGCAACTCCATTAAGAGCTTCATCGAGCATATGTGGTTTAACTGCTAAAAATACAATATCACTGTTTTTAACAACTTCTCCGTTGTTAAACGTATTATGAGTTCCAAGTTCTTTCCAAGCGGTAAGTGTTTTTTCGGTGCGACTGGACACCCAAACATTCTTAGGATCTAAAATATCTATAAAAAAGTTTTCATTTACAATAATAAATTATTAAAATATACATATATATTTTATTTTTATGTATAAATATATATTTATTTATAAGACCTTTTGATATAAGACCTGCTCCAATAGCACTTGCCATATTACCACCTCCAATAAATCCAAGTTTAAGAGATTTAAAATTATGTTCATCCATAGTTAATGTTATATTTAATATTTAAATTAACGTTATTTTTTTTTTAAATCTTTTGAAAAGAACTCATACACTTGTCCAACGTATTCCAGCAATTAATGTTTACATAAACATATTATGTGTGACATTTAAATTTTCCTTATTATGATTATTCTAATTGTTTTGGTAATGTCAATCCATAGACTTAGTCTATATGGACTGCGCAAGCTTTATACCTTCCTGTGTGGAACTAGTGAGAACAGAACTGACATGAAAGAGAGAGAAAATAAAAGGTTCTTTTATCTCTCTCTTATTGCACACTCGTGTTGACGTAGAAGAGATTATAGTCAATAGTGTACAAGTGATAAGTAATGAAAATTTTCTAGGTAAGCAGATATAGAACATAGCCTCTCTGTTTCTCTCAATTTTGCTGCCATCACTTTCAAAACGGTATACCGAGACGTTTCTTAAGGAACTCACATGTTTATACATTAATACTGTATTTTTTCATAGTTTGTACTGTCATCGCGTTAAGTTCCTACTATTGCCCACTGGTGATCACGGTAGTAACTAAGATGAATCTGGTTTGTAAAAAAATAAACTTGTGTGCTTCTGTATTTTTTATCTAGATGATTTAATTCGACACGTCGATAATATCACTATCATAAAATAGTTACTAATACATACATCGCAATAAATATATCTTACATAATATTAGCCCTTTTGATAATGATTGCGTCATTTATATTACGATTGGTATGTTAATTAAAATAATAAATTATTAGATTAGCTATTGTGAAAAAGTTTTCAATGACATTTTGCAACGGAAAATTTTTCGCTTTGGTGAATTTTCATGTATATTATTATTCTGTCCTACTCCCTATTATCTTGTGGCGTCTCGCACCAGCGCAGTGCTGACACCTCTCGGCCAACAGCGCGCAGCTGTAGCAGCGCGCGCAGGAAACGTGCTGACATATCTCGGCCGACAGCACTAACTTACGCAAGCACCTCGTATCGCGGTTCCACAGGGACATCCGATTGGCCTGACCACGTCCTTTTGGCTGGCCAGAGCGGAAGAGTGACCACTGCGACCGTTGCTCTCCCCACTTCCGGATGCCTGGATCGCCGTAGCGGTACACACGCAGGAAGAAACACTTCACTTCTGCTCAGTGCTGTCAGATCGTGGGTAAATCTTACCCTCTCCCTGTGCCACTGGGATTGCACACAATGAAAGTTTTCCATGTCCGTGTGTTTGGGATGTCGAAAGAAGCCGAGTGTAACCGAAGTTGGCGGGCACGCCGGAGTGACACACTATGAAAGCGACTCGTGTCGTCCGAACACATGGACACGAGTCGCTTTCATAATGTGCCACTTCGTGGCCAACCGCCAACTTCGTTTACACTCGGCTTTCCTCGACATCCCAAACACACGGACATGGAAAACTTTCATTGTGTGCAATCCCAGTGGCACAGGGAGAGGGTAAGATTTACCCACGATCTGACAGCACTGCTTCTGCTTCGTCCATCGCACCGTCCGGTCGCATTCTTCTCATCGCGCTCTCGTGTACAAACTTATTCTCTGTACGTGACCACGTGGCACACCACGCCGACAAATAAAATATCGTCCTACGGGATCAAAGAAATAAACAGAAATTTCTTTCCTCCACACGGAGTTCATTGGCCCATTCCTTGCGTCAGTGCAAACGCACCCTAACGCGCCGAGTAACCTCAGGGAAGGAAATTCCTAAATTGGTGACCCCGACGTGATCCCGAGGACCATCTTCTCAGCACCACGTGCTCTCCACACCACTGGATTCTCAGCACCACGTGCTCTCCACACCACTGGATTCTCAGCACCACGTGCTCGGCAACACCACATGTTCTGCATCACCACGTGCACATCAACGCCACGTGCTCTCCGGCGCCATCTATCTTCGCGTGAGTACCACGTTCTCCTTTACTACCGGCACTTCTTCGCCTTCTAAAGGAAATAAAAGAGAGAAAGATGCCTATCACACGCGCCGAGGCTTCCCAGCGCGACACCGAACGCCAGAATACGGCACCGGCTGCTACGCCGACCTCCAACGTATTGCGCCACCATCAGCCTACCTTCGGCACTTAGCCCAGAGGCCATCGCCGCAGCACAGGACAAGGACGACGAGCTCCCAGCGCTCGCAGCACGCACCTCACTCAACCTTCAGCGACTCAACATCGAAGGATTCGAGGTGACCTGCGACATACACGACGGGCGAGTACGGCCATACCTACCCCGCTCGCTCCGCACAGCCGCCTTCGAAGCCATTCATAGTCTGGCTCACCCGGGTGTTCGCGCAACGGTACGAGAGGTATCGAGACAGTTCATCTGGCCCGGTCTACGTAAGGACATCACCGCATGGGCACGCGCCTGCCTACCGTGCCAACGCTCCAAGGTCGCGCGACACAACCGCGCAGAGCTTTCCCGTTTCAAGATCACGGAAAGTCGCTTCGAGCACGTGCACGTCGACCTTATTACGCTGCCCCAGGTAGGAGAATACCGGTACTGCCTTACCATCATCGACCGATTCACCAGATGGCCAGTGGCTGTTCCTCTCAAGGACATCCGGGCGGAAACCATCGCCAGGGCCTTCACATCAGCGTGGATTGCGGACAAGGGATGTCCGCTCACCATCACCTCGGACCAGGGTACCCAGTTCGAATCAGCACTCTTCGCCGCACTCGCTCAGGCCTCGGGGGCCACCAGGATCCGCACCACACCTCATCACCCTCAGGCCAACGGCATGGTAGAGAGGTTCCACCGAACACTCAAGGCAGCACTAATGTGCGCTCGAGCTCCTTGGCCCGACGCACTTCCTCTTGTGCTACTCGGCCTACGGAACGCGTACAAGGAGGACCTGCAAGCCTCGCCGGCAGAGTTGGTCTACGGCACAACGCTTCGCATTCCCGGCAGTTTCTTCACGCCCAGCAGTTCACCCGTCGACCCGACCTCCTTCGTCGGCCAGCTACGGGAACTAATGAAGACACTAAGTGCCACACCAGCAACGGACCACTCGCGCCACCACCCGTTCTTCTTTAGGGACCTCCGAACATGCTCGCACGTTTTCCTGCGAGTCGACACGGTCAGGAAACCGCTCGAACCTCCGTACACAGGACCACACCAAGTCATCCGCCGCATCAATGACAAAGTATATGTCATCCTAGTGAACGGCGCTGAAAAAGCCGTGTCCACAGACGCCTTGAAACCAGCATACCTGGACACCTCGGACGACCACCCGTCAGACGCACCCACTCATTCGCCTGCTCTGGAGCGGTCGACGTCCGCCCAGACTCCAGAGGATCTGGACCTTGCACCGGCTCTCACAACGACGCAGCCTTCGGCACCGCCGCCGCCGTCGTCAACTTCATCGTCCTCACCACTGCCAGCACCTGAAACTCGGCCAGTGACTGACGACCCACCTCCGGCGTCCAGACCTCTCATCGTCTCGCCACCGCCCTCCGCCAAACCAAGCACCTTCATGCCTAACAGCGGAGCGCCCAGACAGAAGCATCGGCCCAACATCCTCCGCAGAAGTACCTTCCGCCTGCCTCCGGCAGCCGGTCCAGAGGGGGAGTGGCTGTGGCGTCTCGCACCAGCGCAGTGCTGACACCTCTCGGCCAACAGCGCGCAGCTGTAGCAGCGCGCGCAGGAAACGTGCTGACATATCTCGGCCGACAGCACTAACTTACGCAAGCACCTCGTATCGCGGTTCCACAGGGACATCCGATTGGCCTGACCACGTCCTTTTGGCTGGCCAGAGCGGAAGAGTGACCACTGCGACCGTTGCTCTCCCCACTTCCGGATGCCTGGATCGCCGTAGCGGTACACACGCAGGAAGAAACACTTCACTTCTGCTTCGTCCATCGCACCGTCCGGTCGCATTCTTCTCATCGCGCTCTCGTGTACAAACTTATTCTCTGTACGTGACCACGTGGCACACCACGCCGACAAATAAAATATCGTCCTACGGGATCAAAGAAATAAACAGAAATTTCTTTCCTCCACACGGAGTTCATTGGCCCATTCCTTGCGTCAGTGCAAACGCACCCTAACGCGCCGAGTAACCTCAGGGAAGGAAATTCCTAAAATCTCTTTATAGGTAGACAGCTTTGATTTAGTTAAATTGCCGGAAACGTTTTATTTATTATCACTTATTCTCTTCTTCGTCTATAATAACATCTCTTGTATTATTTTTATTTTTCTTATAATATTTGCTTTATTCTCATAACGTTTATCTCTAGGTATAAACAATAAAATATTTAAATTCTTTAAAAAAGTTCATTTTTATATATAGATTGACTTATTTACAGTATCGTGGCTATATAAAAACCCTCATACTGTTCCCATATTTACTTCTAAACTTACAATGAATTTTTAAGAATTTCTTATAAATAAATTACTATACATAATTAATTTTAAACAATTTATTAAATACCACACACACACATATATATATATATATATATATATATATACATAAATAATAGTAAAATATTTAATAGAAATAATATGAAAATAATAAATTATAATTCTTAAGAAAGTATTGAAAAATCAAATTTTCCGCCATTTTGTAATCTCGATTCTTTGAAGCACGGAGCCTAAATAACAGGAGGACGATCGCAATGTATTACAAATGTTCGAAAATGAGGGGACAGATCTTTTGCCACTAGAGCGCGTTAGTGTGGCTAATGTCAGGTTTTTAAAACTATTGTCGCAAGAATGTAACAATCGTACTCACGCGTTAGTCAAAATAAATTAACCAAATCTTATAATTAACGTTAAAAATAGCAATAAGAAAAATTTTTTTATTTTACAATTATTCTCAAGATATTATCGTCAACTTGTTATGTAAATCTATTCAATTTCATTTTACCTAGTCGCAGTTGATTAAAGGATGGATAACTAAATTGAAAAAGTCCAATTAAAAGTAAATTGTAATTTATTATCGTAAATTGCACTTTTTACAGGACTAGACTTTTTAACATTTGCATCATTGCATTTTATTATATTAGTGATTAATAATTATCAATTAAGGTTATATTACCTGTGGTACAGTGAATAAAGACGTATTTCTCTGATTTAATTTAGCATTCTTATTACGATCCTTGACTCGTTCACTTGTACACTCATGAATAATACATTTATTTACCATTTTTAAATAAATGTTACTTTTTATAAATTAAAAAACATTAATACAATTGTTATGATGCACTATTGTAAACAATTGTCAATGAAAAATATGACGTTAAAACCTGACATTAGCGAACATAAGGAGACCTAGCGACGTATTTCCGATAATGATCTTTCCTTCTTTTCCAGTCGCGTTTACTAGATATTTTCCTATGTCGATCGCCCTCCTGGTATCTAGGCTAGGCTCCGTGCTTTGAAGAGTCTGAAGTTATATTTAAAAAAGAAATAAGTGTAAGGGGGGAAGGAGCATACATTCAAGACACATTAATGTCAATTGGTGGCAATCGTGAAGAGGTACACAGGGTGCGGCAATGTTCAGTCGATTACTTGCGTTCGTTGTCTCCGTCGTCTTCGCCGTCACTGTGTCGTTGTCATCGTCGATAGTCGTTTGTCGTCGTCGACAAGATAAGTTAGTTAGAGTGAGAAAGAGTAACAATGCGGCTTGTACTCGTCATTCGTCGTGCTCTAAACAAATTTATTATTAGTCATTTATAGTGTAAGAGTGTGAGTTGCGTTTGTACATATATACATATATATATATATATATATATATATGTATATTTTTCGCATTTAAATATAAGAAATCATTTATCATCAAAGTGTAACTCTGGTAGCCGTTGTTCGTTTAACTTGTAACAAATTTGATCGAATTTCTATTCGTATATATTTTTAACATAGTTTACATTTAAAAATATAAGAAAAGTGTTCATCGTCAAGTGTAATTTTATTGTGATAGAATTTGTCTAAATTATAATTCGTTGATTCGTAGCTTAGCGAGGTTATCGCTTTGATGGTGCATAAGAATAGACCGATGAAAATTGTGTTGTGCGCCTTTCGTACGGAGTGTGAGATCATAGTCGAAACATTATGACGGACGGTCGCCCTTGCTACGATACGAAGGATCGTCCCTTCCTTTTCCCTTCTCTTCAAACATTATCCTATAGCCTATCGGAAAATAATCAAATAAGTGATGAACGTACGTGAGACAAACTAAATTCTAAAACATTGTCCTTGGTTATTACAAAGTGAACACTTTATTTAGACAGTTACATTAGTTTTTAAACGGAAGGTTATTTTTCGACACGATTTCACCTAGGATTTTTTTAACCTAAAAATCAACGACCATGAAGAAACAATTTTTCAGGGTTAAACAGCTCGCCGATCAAACTTTTTCCAGGTAAATAGTTATTCCTTTTCATGTTTTTTATATTTTAAAGTTAAAAAAGCAGGTCTGAATGTTTCTCTATCTTTTTCTATCTTTGGATTGATTTACCTTGAAATTGAAAAAGTCAATTTAGTTTTTTTTTCCTTTGGTAACTTATCAAATTTTATCTACTTTCCTTTTTTTCTTGACAAAAAAATGTTTAAAATGAAGATAGTATGTAATACGATATTTGTTCAATCATTATAAACTGAACTTTTTAGTTTTTTTTGCTAACTTTATAACAAATATCGATAATATGTTTTCTATTGTGTTATTGATATTGCACGTTTAAAGGTTATTGACAGTCTAAAAAAGGAAGATTGAAAAGCATGCACTAAAATAAACCATGAGTCAGGATAGATATCCAAAAAGTAGAGTTATTCTTGTAAAAGCTTCTTCTCTTTAGATTGACTAACATTTTCACTTCAAATCATACTTGTATCAATCTTTTACATTATTAACTTTCACATTTATTTATTTGATTAATTTGTCTTATTTTAAATAGAGCTGGCAAAACAGAAGTTTTGACAGATGATTTACAAGCTGCGGATAAACATGTAGAGCAAATTAGAGCAGCTCTTACGGGTTTAAGTAAAAGACTTGGTAATCCACCAAATCAAGCGATTGCACAGGAACCTGCATTTAAGGAAAAACGTTTGGTAAATTTTAATAAACTTATTTAAAGAAACAAAATTATCTAAATGCTATTAGTACTAGATTATATGCGTTATTTTATTAATGTATTTATAATAGTAAAACGTTTATACATATTTAATATTGTCAAGTATAATTCTATTATGATCTGTTTGTCTATATTTATATCGGTTTGTCTATATTTCTTTGTTTATTCATAAAAGTAAGCACATAAAATTTATTTCTTATTTATAATAATATTAAGAATAATTATAGTAAGATCGACTACAATAATATGTATATTTATTATAGAGAAAATGTCCGGAATACATACTTGGACAAACAATGTTAGAAAATGCTACAGAAGATGGCCTTATGGGTTTTACTCTTTTAGAATGTGGAAAGACACAAATGTCATTAGCTAATGAGACTGTCGAACACGAAGCAAAAGTTGAACAATATGTTGCAGCACCATTACAACATATCTTAGATACTGACATTCCAAATATATTGAAACATAAGAGAAATTTGGCACGCTTAATTTTGGATATGGACAGTGCGAGAACACGCTATCAACAAGCTAGCAAGCATAATGCTGGTAACGAATAAATCATTTCAGTAATTCATATGATAATTTCAATAAAATAGTAAATCATGTAAAAGTAATATTACATATTTATGAATGTAGGAACCGGTGCAACAAAAGCAGATAGTTTAAGAGAAGATTTAGAAGAGGCTGAATCTAAAGTTGAACAATGCAGGGATCAATTAGCTGCAGAAATGTTTCAATTGATGTCAAGAGAAACAGAACTAGCACAGACCATCATACAATATGTCAAATTACAGAGAGCATATCACGCAAGTGTTTTACACTGTCTTGAAGATCTTATTCCTGGATTAGAAACTTATATCAGTTAGTATATAGTTTATATATTTTTGGTACTATATATATACTGATATATTTGATTCTGATTTTATAATTTTTGGATTATATTAAAATGTGTATTTATTTCATAGATAATAACGAAATGAAACCTGTTTATGGTTATCCTCTTGAAGAACATCTTAGAGTAACAAACAGAAAAATAGCATTACCTATACAATTGTGCGTATCCGCATTATTGCGTTTAGGTATGGAAGAAGAGGGTTTATTTAGAGTAGCTGGTGCTGCATCCAAATCTCGCAGAATTAAATTGAGTTTAGATGCATGCTGTTTGACTTTATCCACAGTTTTAGAATACAAAGATCCTCATGTTATCGCTGGTGCATTAAAGTCATATTTACGTGAACTTCCAGAACCTCTATTAACATTTAAGTATGTATGATTTTCCTAATATAAACCGTTCTATTTATAATGTATTTTTATTATCATTGTTATTTTATTACTTTTTTTTAAAGGTTGTATTCTGAATGGATGGCTGCTGCAAAAATAACACAAAATGAATCTAGATTACGTGCGCTTTGGGAAGTACTGCACAAGCTTCCATCTGCAAACTTAGAAAACTTGCGGTTCCTAATTAAATTTTTAGCAGTTTTGAGCAAAAACCAAGACATCAATAAAATGTCACCACAAAACATAGCGATCGTTATTGGTCCTAATTTAATTTGGAGCCCACAAGAAGATATAAATACAATAGTGTAAGTCACTTTTTTTAATTATATTATATTATATATATATATAAAATATATATTGTATTATTTCAGAATGAATATGAGTACTACAAGTATTTCTAGTCTTATTGTGGATCAATTGATTACATATGCAGATTGGTTCTTCCCAGGTGAAATAGATTTTGATCGTGATTTAGAAATTGGAATAGTCAATGGTTTGGAACCTCAAGTGATTGGTATGCGTCGCTGTGTTTCTAACAGTAGTCTGAGTGACCACGGTGAAAGTCCACCCCAAGGTAGTCCAAAGCCTGCCGCTCGTAGAAAAAATAAGCCAGCGCCAACACCACCGAGTGGTACAACACCTGATAAAAATGATAAAAAGTGTGATGATAAACCACCTCCGGCACCAGATAAGCCACCCAGACCTTTAATGTCAGCTACGCTTAATCGAGCCACATATAAAGCACAAAAGCATGAAGTTAATACAGAATTACTGACAAGACATGAAACTAATGTAGAAAAAATTGAAAAAAATCCAGAAATCGAAATAAAACATATAGGATTCGAAGGAATACAAGCTCAGGTAGATATTCAAGCTTCGGATAACAGTGAAAATGTTTCCGAAATGAATACTTCGCAGTTTGAATTGGTTAAGAGTAGTGTTGATACAGAAAAATATAAACTAGATACATTAAATGCAGAGTTACACAAGTCTGAAAAAAGAAATGTTCCTGTTTCTCTTGATAAAACAATAAATAATGCAGAAAACGTTCAAATCAAGTCATCTGTAGACGTTGACAATTTGGATGTTTCTTCACTAAGACCTAAGCCATTACCAATAGAAAAACCTGCTCCGTCTACGTTAGAAAGGAGAAGACCAGTTGCTGCACCTAGAAATATTACAAACATAACGCATACTGCAGGTCTAATTATTTAATAAAATTAATATTTTTCTTTATTTTTTCTTTTTATAACTAAATATTGTCATTTAATTGTTAAAATTCTTATAGATGATACAGTTGAATTACGTAAAAAGTCTGATAGCAGCAATGTAACGAATTTAAATGTAGGAGACAGAGCTAGTAAGCCAGCAATTCCTGAACGACCTGCTGGTTTGGTTCGTCCGTCAAGTCTCATAAGACAACAACCGCGTCAGAGTAATGAAAATTTAGACACTGAATCAGGAGTAAGTATTTATTTATATTTAATAAGAAAAAAATAGAGTAGTTAATTTGATGGACAAATTAAGCCCTAATGTATTTCTGTAATAATGTATTTATTATACGAATTCAAAGCAAGTATTGCAACCTGGATATTGTGAAATAGGAATGTGTAAGCCGTATATAAATAATATTTTTTTCAGTTTTTAACAATTAACAATGAATCTAAGTATAGATTAGTTATAAGTATTATTTTGATAACATGTTACATTTTATCTTGCATATTAAAATATAATTTTAATAAATCTACAGCCCCTTACTTTGGAAAGGGCACACGTGTACTCTGTGGATAAGCAACAGGTCAGTATAATACAAGTGCGTGGAAATGGCAATGTGTTGTGCAATCCAGGAGAGAACAATGGCAACACAGCTTCGAACTTGCAGAGAAGTCCTAGTGTGGGTAGTCGACCTTCGTCTATGTCTTTGTACGGTGAACGACCAGAGAAACCTGCAAGACCAGATGTCCCAGACCAGGCTAAGGCACATGCAAGGACTAAATCTGAAGGCAACATTATTGACGTTCAAACACAAACAGAAACTGTAGTTGTGCTTAAGTCACCACAACAACCTGTTCCAGCATCTCCAAGATTTCATCAAAGGCCTCCTAGGCCACAACCACCACCACCTCCACCTCCTTCAACTCGGCCTAAATCCGAACAAGAGAGTACTAATCTTTAAAAAGTTCTATCTAAAACGATAGTTCTTGTAATTATCGATAAAACAATTAATGCATCATCGATTATTTTGCATGTAATGATGAGAGGTGTGTTAGCATAATGCTATAATACTGTGCGATTAGAAAAACAATTTTTATGAATTTTGAATGAAATATTTATGTAACGCATAACTCTTTAAACAATATTATACCTGATTTGCATATCTTAACAAATATTTTTTTATGGCTTATCAAATTTTATACATTTTGTTAAGAGATCAAATATATAAGCTGAAAATTAGCATAAATATAAAAGAAAAAAGAAATTAAAATTCGATTTCCTTTTAAATGCGCGTCCCTTAAAGCGCACAAAATGCAATGTGCATTTAGCTATTTGATAAGATTATCATTTTTAATATATAATATTGTGAAAATGATACGTCCACATAAAAAGGAACTTTGACTAACGTGTGAATATTTCTATTGGAATTGAGCCTTTGAGTGATATGTATAGTTAAATGACCCTGTTTTAAGTATACACGTGTACTCTAAAAGTACATGTTAGTTATACTTGAATTATGCATATATAAAATAATATCTTGTACCTTAACTTATTTGCATTTTTTAATCGTTATCATGGAACGATTACAAAACAATGGATGGTTGACATTGTATAATATTCTATTTTTCAAATAATGTGTGAAAATGTTTAGTTTCTTTTTTCAAGAGTATTATAAACTAGCAAATATTACTTTTGTTGTTTTATAACAAAATTTAATATCTGTGCACAAAACATGTATACATATACAATATATATTCTTTCAAAAATATGTTAAATCACTATTAGCTTTAGTTTGAGAAATTTATAAAACAATTAAGTGCAATTGGAAATAGTACGTATGTTTATATATATGCTCTTTTAATTAAAAAGAAAAAATGTCTATGTTACGTTATGCTGCATTATATTATATACAGTTTATAATTATTTAGCAGATGTGATAATGTACATTTGACAATGAGACGAGTATTATTTGTTATAAATTATAACATGTTTTTATATTATTTAAATTACTAGAAAGATTACGTTATAATTATTGTAAAAAGTTCAATTCTTATACAATGTTTTTTTTCTTCTAAGTATTATTCCAATGTAATATCGTGCAATTAGTAATTAACTATTTCAAATAACCTTGAGAGTATATGTAATATTTTTTCTATGACGAATGAAAATATTGCTTTTACAATTAAATGGTATTCAATGCATTTTAAGATGCGAATGGCAGCTGATCTTGTATTCCTTCACAGACGTATTTGAATCCTTATATTCTGTAAAAGTGTATTTTTAAATTTCAAAAATTATATGTAATCAGTTTTCTTTCTTATTTTTTTTTAAATGTAATTTAATTTTATTATAATATTGTTATGAAAATAACGCAAATGACAAATCATGCATTTACCTAAGGAGTGCTTAGGCTGTGAATGTAATGGACTATTAAAGGATTTATTTGTATATAAATAAAATGTTTCCTTATCAAAATAATCAGAGTATAATAATAATAATAAATTGCTAAACAATATAAAGGTAACCAAAATATTATTAACACGTTAAATTTATTGGAATAGTTAAAGAATATAATCATTATTACTACAGTACAATTTAATTATACACATAGTCATTTAATTAAAGAATAGCTAGCACTTTTTCATCAGCAACATCTTTTGGTTTCATACCATCATTATCTTCTACAGATTCAGCCCCCATAGAAATTAGATATTCAACCACATCTACATGTCCGCAAGATGCTGCATAATGTAAAGGTGTTTGCCCATCAATATCTCGAGAATTAATATTGGCACCATGCTGTATCAAATATTCAATAATTGCAACATGTCCACGATCTGCTGCCCAGTGTATCGGTAACAAACCATCTTTATCCAATACATTTGTTAAGGTAGAATTTTTAAGTAAAATTTCTCGTACTTTTTCTTGATTACCTTCTTTTATCCAATCAAGAAAAGTTTTATCCGTATCAAGTAATTCTTTTTCTGTATTAGGTAATCTACTAACAGTAATCCATGCACGGGATTCTGTTACTGCATCTGTTTCCCAAGAAGGATTTATTTTGGCCAATGCACATACATAATTATTCATTGCAGTTTCCTGATCCATTTCACCAAGACTGTTCCATGCTACCCATTTTTGTTTCGCTTGCATTTGGTACCAATTCGGTTTGGGAATATTGCATGGGCCAATAGTAGCTTGTTTATATAAACTATATAAATTAAGTAGTTGTTCAGAATCTAGTTCTGATGCAATGGTTTGTACATATTTTGCAGCTTTGTCAAATTTTTTTTCTGTATTTGTTACATCGAAATCATTATTTTCAGCCATGATCAATAGATATGTAATTATTGACTTGTTTAATTTCTTTCAATCATTTTTTGTGTTCTCTTACTTTTATATTGTAATTGTCTATATAATGATCAGGTTGCTGTAATATTTTATCAAATACTGATTTATCAATTAATTCAATAATGCCAAATCCCTTACTAAAACCTGTTTTATTGTCAAAAATTACTTTCGCTTCATGAATATACCCATATTTATCAAAGTAAGATTTAAGTTCTTGTTTACCCACGGTCCATGGCAACTTATGAACAAATATTTTGTATACTTTACGTATATTTCCCATGATATTAAAAAATAACTCAAGTCGCTTTTTGTATATCCAGCAAGTGAATAGTATGATTTTGCATCAAATCGTCTATGTTAATGCCAGAATCCGAAGCAAGAGTAGAAAGGGATATTTGATTACAAGTAAGGCCCCACTTAGTTAATAAATGTTCTATAGACCAATCTGCACTACGCTCTTGATAAGTACATAAAAATTTAGCATGTGGATTCTTTTCCAAGAGATAAGCTACGGTTACAATTATATCTTCAAATAATGTTGGTTCGTAGAAACAGTCAGATCCAAGAATTAAATCTAACGGACCAATGGTAAATAAATTAGAAAGAAATAAACCCCAAGTTATTCCAACTATTCTAACTTTTGATAAAATTCCATTTAACTCGCAGCTCCTTTTAATATGTTGTAAACTTCTTGGTAAATTGGCAGAATCACTCAAAGTTACAATAGCTCCACATTTGCTGGCTAAAATACCAGGAAGAGCAGTACCCGAACCTAATTCTAAAACTCTTTTCCCTATGAGCTCTTCTCTATGCTCCCACAAAAACCAAGCAAGTACTGGCGCAGATGGCCAAGTGTAATAATTATAATTTGCTTGAAGTACCTGAAATGAAATACAACGATAGGTAATTATTAAATTTTAACAGATTAACAAACACGTTAGAATGATACATTTCATTCATTATTTTAGATACTATTTAAATTATTTATAAAAAATACTTATATAAGGTCATCGACGTTTAATCCTAACCAAACAAAATACGTAATACCGGTAGCGAAAATGATATTTATCAATATTATCCAAGATAACATTAATAGAAATTCACATTGTTAATGAATTTCTTACCTCTGGTATACAAATTTCTAAACTTTCGTCTTTCTGTATGCTATCGTGTATTTTTCGCGAACGGAAGAGAAATTTTTTTACTTGTTCAGAAGCGACTCCATCGGACATTAGGCCGTGCGTGGGTGGACTCGTATCGAGCGAAATACTTCCTTCTAAACCTGGCATTACTAACAAACTAAATTCGAATTAATTAGATTTTATTTTTAACATAATTATCGTCTGATCGTTGTACATCCAATTTTTAATCCGATGCACAAATATTAACTTAATACGATAAATATAGTTTCTCTCTTGTCGAGAGTTGTTTTAGATTGTAAAACAACTATGACTAAAACCACACGAGCAGGAAATTCAAATTTTACCCTTCATTTATGTTTATTTTTTATTTATTCCCTTAATTCTTATAGATTTTTTCGATATTTTTATAATTTATAATACATTTTATTAAACATTTTTTATTAATCGATATAAATATAATAAATATTTCATAATTACATATCCATTAAAATGCAATTAATCAGATTTTTATTATAAGTAGTTTATTTTAAGAAGTAAACAACAACTTAAGTCGAATTTTATCGGTAATATTTTTATTTATTTTATTACGATAAAAATATAAATACTATTTTGATAGAAATGTAATTAATTTTTTTCAAATCAATTAATGATTTTAGTGATCTAGAGCAGGACACTTTGATACGGCACTGTTACGCACCTTTTGATTAAAGATGGAGGAGACGAGTAACGAGAAATTCTCGTCGAGAAGACGTTCCGCTGTAATTAAGTCTATTAAAGCAAAGGATGAACGAGTAGCAACATACAAAAAGGTACATTTTCTACCTTTTATCGTGTATCATATATCGTATTATTTCTTGAAATTCTTTTTCGAATATTATTCATTCGCCCGGCTGTTCCTTTCAAATTGAAGTGTTGTAAACAAATCACTGCAAAGAATGACAGGCGTCAATTTTAGGTGGCTGCGATACTGCAAAAACCTGAAATTGACAGAACACCGGAGGAGGTGGATATACTCGTCTCTTGTAGTGATGTAGTGAAGGAGGTTAATTTAAGGTATGGCCATTTTGTAAAATCTCGATTGCTTTGATATATCTAATTATGCTATTATTCAATATTTCATTCTAATTAGAGCGAACCTTATGGCGAAATTATTTGTTTATTTCCTTTGTATTTTTAGCATTTCTTTGATATTATACATTAAGAATTTATATTTAAATATAATATAAATGACGAAAGGAAATGTATATTATAAAAATAATGTATATGACAATTTGTAACATGGATATGTTTATTTTTTAATTTTACATCATTTTTTAATGACAACTTTCTAACTAATTTTCTAGACAAGAAAAAAGGGATAGGGTTAAAGCAAGATTGGAAGAAATTGAAGATGTACCAGAGATTTTGGAAGAAAAATGTATTAGGTTGGCTGCCGCTATTAGCAGAGCAACTTCTCTTGCTGTTTATACCGGTGCAGGTATTAGTACGGCAGCATCTATTCCTGATTACAGAGGAACCAATGGCGTGTGGACTAGGATGCAACAGGGAAAGGATATTGGGTAAAGTTATTTTATAATAATATATTGAATAATATATTTTGTAACAATAATAATCATATTTTAATAATTATATTGATTGATCGTTTATAGGAATCATGACTTGAGTCAGGCTGAACCAACGGTAACACATATGGCTTTATATGCTTTGTACAAAGCACGAGTATTAAAACACATTGTATCACAAAATTGTGACGGACTTCATTTGCGTAGTGGTATACCACGCACTCTTTTATCTGAAGTTCATGGAAACATGTATGTCGAAGTTTGTAGAACTTGTAAACCGTCTAGAGAATATTGGAGGATTTTTGATGTTACTGAAAAGACAGCTAGATATTCGCATGGTACGGGTAGATTATGTCACAAGTGTAATTCCACTTTACAAGATTCGATAGTCCATTTTGGCGAGAGAGGAAATTTACCATGGCCGATTAATTGGAACGGTGCTTCTCGAGCTGCCAAGCAAGCTGACGTGATATTATGTTTGGGTTCTAGTCTTAAAGTTTTGAAAAAATATCCATGGCTATGGCAAATGGATAGGCCAGTACACAAACGTCCTTCATTATATATTGTAAATTTACAATGGACTCCTAAAGACGAAAACGCTGTATTGAAAATCAATGGAAAGTGTGATGAAGTTATGAAAAAAGTCATGACCCATTTAGGATTGGATATTCCAAAATATAATCGTGCAAAAGACCCGATATTTTTTCACGCTATAAGACTGCAGAACAGTGAATTGCCAACTACGACTCAACCGTGCTTGGAGGAGCCAACCGTAGCGGCAGTAAAAAAATCTCCGCGCCAAAGTACCGAGCAACCTATTGAGGAT
Organism: Polistes dominula; assembly: GCF_049000335.1. NCBI lineage: Eukaryota > Metazoa > Arthropoda > Insecta > Hymenoptera > Vespidae > Polistes > Polistes dominula. The sequence continues at coordinate 8,321,883 of NW_028300925.1, read as the reverse complement.
GCCGTACCAGAAACTAAAGAAACAGAAGACTGTATTTCTCCTATAAGCGTAACTGATTCTATAACTGCCTACTCAGCACCTTTCTTTACTGCATTGCCATTTTTATCTATGGGATTACCTTTCCCACCTATGTACATGTATCCTCAGTTAACTCCATTGTTTTATTATCCATTCATGCAAATACCCAATGCTAATTCAACAGAAATACCAAAACCTAAACCAGCTTGTTCATTTTGTATGGAACATGAAGGTTCCCTTACTTGCCTCTACTATCAGCGCGACGGAGACGATCCCGTGTTATTAGAAACTGAAAATGAACACATACAAGAAACGGAAAATGAACACATACAAGAAACGGAAAATGAACACATACAAGAAACGGAACAGTTAGTTGCTGATGCTCCATTAGCATCTGCTAAAAATCCTGGATGGTTTGGCAAAGGGTATCGTAAAGGTATGAAAAAGAAGCGGTAGCATCCACTCGAAACAGAACGGCACGTAATGGTTCCCCTTTTTATTATTATTATTATTATTATTATTACTGTACGCTAATTAAATGATGAATATTATAATAGCGTACTTAAGTATTTAAAGTCTTCATATCGTAACAACAAATATTAAACTTACACAGAACATTTTTCAATGTAGCGAGATTCCGTTCGAATGTTCAGTGCATGAATAGATTTGTCGAGATTATCAGTCAGTTTTAAAATAATAGATAGAAGCAATTTCAGTGAAATTGCTTTACATGTTCTTATTAATAAGATAACGTAGTCATCTATAGATGATTGAAAATCGAGAAAGAAATTATTTTATTATTGATATTAGTTACACATTTGATTTGTCGCATTAATTGCTGTTTTTTAATAACAAATTTTGGTTCAATCAATCTGAAATTTGTTTAATGTTTCTGTAAATTCATTATGTCTTAAACGTTATACATACATATATATATATATATATATTGAAATGATAAGAATTATTTTGAACTAGTCTACGATGCATTTTTTTTTATCATTATTTTTCTCGTACTCCACAAAGAATATTTGACAACAATTCAAATAAGAGAAACCAAAATGACTTCTTTGAACGAAAATCAAAAGAATTTCGAAAACATAATTAATTTACTCTTTTGATAAAAAAAAGAGAGAAAAAGGGTTAAACTTTTCGGACTAATTTCAATATACAAGCGATTTTACGTTGGAGGATGGATAACATGATATTATTATTTTTGATTAATTTTATACATCTACTTTATATAAATAACAAAAAGTATGTAATTTAAATTATTATTATTATTATTATTATTATTATTATTATTATTATTATTATTATTATTATTATTATTATTATTATTATTATTATTATTATTATTATTATTATTTTTATTGTTATTTATAAGAGAATAATCGTTATGTATTTTACATTGTATAAAGATCAGTATTTATCTCGTCATCCATCTCGATGAACATTTCGATAATTTTATCAAAATTTTTTTCTTCACATTGAAAGAAATCATCTTTTAATCGTTCCTCGATGTCATCGTGCATTTAAACAAAAATTTTTTTTTTTATGAAAGCACATATTGCATCAGTATAGAGTTCCGTCGATATACGAAGTATATTATTAGTATATTTACGTAATTTATATATAAAGGTACCATCGGGGAAGGAAGGAGGAATTGGAATAGTAAATCGAAAAAGTAACGTATAAATTGTAAAAATACACCCTGTTTGTTTGTTTTTTATTATTCCTTTTTCTTTTCTCTTCAATAAATTTAATTTATTTCTTATTTAACGCTTTCCGATATTTGTGAACAATATGTATTGCGCAATAATAAGATCATCATACTCTGTGGTGCGATAAGCCATTTCCTATCTTTGTACTTTGTTGTAGAAAAACGGAGCATATATACATACATATATACATACATACATACATATATATCAAGAGAGTTCCGCATTAGAATTAAAAAAAAAAAAAAGAAACATTTTAATTCGTCAAAATCCTATTTTTTTACCGCTGAGCTCGCTTGATCATATTGCGTGACGGCTGAGATGCGATTTATGTTGTACATTTTGTGTATATTTTAATACATATATGATAACATTTATGTCTTCTTATGTGTACAATTATCGTTCAAAATTAATGATACATATATACATTAAAAATATAAGAATATTTAAATAGGAGATTAATCGCGTGCGAGTTCGTCTAACGCGTTAGCGTTAGATAAAACTTCTAATGATAAGCATTATAATAGCAGAAGTTTAGGATTCTGCTATCGTTTTTCTTAAATTCGGATCGATCTTGAAGTAAAATGAAAGAGAGATAGATTATGCGTTTTTGGAAGACCTCTCTCTCTGTGCAACAAGACAATGTGGGATGGTGGCCCGCATGTCCTCGTCGTCGTCGTCCTCATAGTGGCCGGTATGCCATCAGAACAATCGATTTACGTAATACGGAGAGTTATCGAAAAGAGGAGTGGTCCCTGCAGAAGAGGGAGAAAAATTAATAGACAGTTACAAATGGAACGTTTTTGATGTAACTGAAAATGATTTCGTTCCACAGTCAAATTCTGACTTATCTATAGGTATACGAGATAATTAAGATTATTATTTTTCCATATGTTTTTTCTTTCATACATTACTTTTACGCATTATATATAGGTATGTACGTAATAAAAAAATATATGAAGGAAAGAAGGATTGATAAAAGGGTAGCCATATTGGAACTTTGAAAATCCCTCGCGTCAGGAGTGTGTGTGAGGGACCTAGGAACTTTAAAATCGTTACTCCGGCACTGAGTAAAGAAGAAGAAGAAAATATACCAGGAAGGTCGAGGGGAAGAGAGAAAGAGCAAATAGGAAGGACGGATAAATGCATGCAATCTCGTCAATAGCTATGTAAGATAGAGAGAGAAAGAGAGAGGATAGGAGGTCGATACAAAAATGAGAGAGAGAAAGTAGTTGGGCACACGCAAGTACATATATACATAAGTACATATACGGGTGCATATAAATACATGCATACACGTTAACATATATCTTTTCTCCCTCTCACCTTTTTATCGTGCCTATGCCCTCGACGAATCTTGCGCGAGAAACTAATATCGTCGTTATTGTCACATTAAAAGGCGTGGATTTTTTTTCTAAAATGATAAACTCTCTTTAAAAGAAGGTAAAGGAATGAGTAATGCGTAAAGGTAATTACAGAGATAGAAAATAAAGGAAAAGTAATACGTAAGTAAGCAAGTAAGTAAGTCGTGTATGCAAGGTAGATATAAGGTTTATTAAGGAGCGGCGCCCCCGCACGGGATGTAGTCGCACGCTGCAAATCTGGCTTTAAACGTGGATACAACCGACAGTGTTAGCGGTGGTAACGACGACGACGACGACGACGACCCCGACGACGACCCTGACGAAGACGAAGACGACGACGACCACTTCAACGTTGACATTGATCACGACGATAATAACAAAGACGAAGACGACGACGACGACGACGAAGACGAAGTTTGAGACGAAAACGGCGGGAGCAGCGTTGGCTGCGACCCCGAGGAAGAAGAAAAGGAAGAAGAAGAAGAAACTAAGTTGGATAGGGACCAGGTGGAGAAGGAGGAGGAGAAAGAAGAGAAAAGAACGAGGAAACTCGGAGGAGGAAGGACTCTGCTAAAAAGGAGGAAGAACGTCGACGTGAAGCAGCGAGGATCGTACCGGTAAGTGAACGCAAAGCTTGTGTCTAGTGTAGTAACGCTTTCCTTTCTACTTGCTATAATTTGTGTATGTGTATGTGTGTGTGTATGAAAGACTGAGAGAGAAAGAGAGAGGAAATGAAAGATAGAAAAGTAAAGAGGACGACGCAGGGTTGTTCGAGACGATGGGTGTCCTTTGTGTGCGAGGGGTGCGGATTGAGCGACGCACAGTGAAATAGAAAGAGAGAGAGAGGGATAAGAGTAGGAAAGATAGGTTCGAGGGAAGGTCCACATTTCGTTTCCATGGTGATCATCCGCAACGTCACCCTACCTCTCTAGTACGCGAACTCAACGCCACAGACACGACATTCTAACGCGAACCTTTACTTTGGGTTCGACAAGTCGAGAGCTACGAAACAGGATTGCCGATGTTGTACTGATGCTGCCGATCCTAATAGCAGCTGATCTTTTTTTCTATCTCTCCAACGGCTGTTTAGTTTTTTGATTTCTTCTTCCCAGTCTTCTTTATTCGCATAGTATATATATATACGATTTATCGTCGTAAGGAAGGAGGGTAGGAAGAGGGAGAAATGAGAGAATATGAAAAGGTTCGGAAGGGTCCAACGATTTACCAGGAATTTCGGCGCGTTTTTCTATTGCAACGCGATCCGGATTCCGGATTTCACGAACAAAGTATTTGGAATAGCAGAAGGAATATCGAGGATGTCGATATTATGATACTAAGATATTTTACGAGAATGTATATAGCACCGGTACTTTGTACCCTCATCTTCTTCCTATATTTTCTTCTCATTGTTCTGTTCTTACTCAAAGAATTTTGTCTTATCGAAAAAATAGGAATTTTATTAATTTTTTGATTTTAATTTTGAAAAGATTTTATTTTGAATTTTAGATGTGTTGTCGTATTGCGATAAATATTCTCGAACTATTATAGAACTGGTTACTTATTTAAATTTGTAACAAGTTTGTTTTCGATTGGTAAAGTAATTATAGATAATTTTAATTCTCGTTCAAATGTCGTTATGTCGTTGCTTTATTCTTTTTTATATTTTAACTTTCTTTCTTTTTCTCTATATTTCTTTTATTCTTTCTCTTTGGTATAATTGATGATAATTAGTTGTATTGTTTGGCCCCTACTAAGTTGAGCGAGAAACGCGTACGAGTTTATGTTAACCTCTGCGCGTTCAAGAGCACTCCTTTTAACTCGCATAAATTACCGCGTGGTACGTCTCTCTGTTCGTTAAAATTTCTCGTTCGATACTATGTATGTCGTACGTACATATGAAAAGGTCGGATAAAAAGAAGATACGCGTTAGCAAGCAGTCGCCGTTACATGTCAGTAGGTTAGATTAATGAAGCTTATCTTGTACACTTGAAAACGAACAGCAGGGTGAATACACTATTTTTAAAACGCTTGGGAAAAATACAGATGCCATACGAATCTTTCGAAACGTTTACATTTTATATTTTACCGATACCCGTTTTCTACGTATGCATGTCTTACATTAGATCGTTATTTATTTTCAAAGCTTGTTCTGAAATGATTGCTCTCGGAGTATATACGTTAACACTAACTCTCCGTTTTACTTATTGAAGTAATTCGACTTCGTTAACATCGATTGATATAAATACAACAAACGCTCGACGAAAGTAATCGTCGATTTTTCTATTCTTTCGTTCAATCGTATCCCTTAACAAGTTTCATTTTCCCTTAATAGAAACGAGTTAAAACTGACAATGAGTACATATAGTGGAAGAGGAGAATGAGGAGGAGATCTGCAAGTTGTAGTTTTAGCAATACGACATGTCCTTTGTTCGTTCGTGATTCAAGATTATAATTCTTAACGATACAACAAACGTGTATCACGTGTATCACCATCTTAAAGTCATCGAACGGTTTTCTCATTACGTATTCTCGATACAGGCGTAGGTAGTCGCACGTGGAGTCATCGGATATTGCAGCCTCCTCTTCCTTTTCTTTCTCGAAAAATGTTAAAAGGAAACTCTGTAGTAAAAATATATACGAGGAGAGATCAATGAGGCGTTATATTATCTCCGAGAAAAAGGGCGTATAATTGTGAGGAATTATAAACGCGTTATCGCGTTGAAATATTTAGAGCAACAAATATATATATATATATATATAAATCTGAAAGACAAAAAGAAGAACAGAGAATCCGTATATTTTTTTTTTTGATTTTGTACAATCTTATCTAATCTGTTCTATTTACTTTTCGTATCTCGGACGTACAAATCCTTGAGGGACACTCCATTGTTGGTTCAGTACAGTGCACGCACTCGTAGATTACATAGTTTCAAAACGTACCTTTGGTTATTATATTCAAAACGAAAATATAAGAACAAAACTAGACAATGTATCGTATCGTTTAAATAACATATCAATGATCAATAATTATCATAATCGATGTAAGATCAAATTCCTAAAGAAAAACAGCGATTTTTGATACGTAAGGATACTCGAAGGAACGAAAAAAGAATTTGAATTAGCGCGCGGTTGACGAAGAGGGCGCAGCGATCGTTGCAGTAGACCGGAGCGTACTAAGCGGCCGTGATTGGTAGCTCGAAGTTCGGTCTACGGTAGCCGCAGTCGGCGGCTTCGCGTCTGCGTTCGTCGTTCGTGTTCGTGAACGAAGAGGAGTTTCTTCCGCGTCCGTAGCGCGCCGCGGAACCGAACAAGCAGACGCGAAACCGAATTGAGTAAGGGAGTACGTGTTTGGGTTGAAAGTACGGTGACGAAGGTGACGGTGATGGAGGAGTAGTAGTAATAGTAATATAGTAATAATAATAATAGTGTATATAGTAGCGGTCGTTAACCGCAGGTATGCCTTCTTCGTTTTCTTAGTTTGTCCATGTCATTATTGTTTTTTTCACCGATAATCACGATTTCTTTATTATTCACGGAATCGATAAAGATATTTCGACGTGATCGAGGTGAAGTGTGACATACGAGAGAGTAAAGGGTTGGAGAGAAAGGGCGAGAAAAAGGATAGATAAATAGATCAAAAAAAGAACAAAGAATCAACATAAAAAAAAGAAGAAAGGAAAGACACAATAACGGAAACGCGAGGTGATACAGGAAGACTAAGAAAAAGAAGAATCGTGGATGCTCGCGGGCGCTCGCGCGCGCGCGTGCAACGAAGAAGAGGGTAGGGAGGAGGAAGGTTCGCGAGTCGTCGGTGTGTGTGTGGTTGGTGGTGACGACGACGCGTCTCGAGCGACGTCCTTCGCGAGGACACTCGGCGGCGGCGGCGTCCTCGAGTCGTCGTGATGTGACCAGTGTGCTCTTTCGCCGGTGCATATATATAATTCCTATCATAGAACTAAAAGAGAGTTACAAAATATAAAAAGAATAGAAAACAAAAAGAAAAAGAAGAAGAGAAGGATAATCCTCGTTGGTTGAAGGATATTTGCAATCCACACCGCGCGTTCAATTTGTCCCTCGTATCTTTCATCTCTTTCGTTGACGCGTAGCAATGGCGCGGGGCTTTAGCTGCCGCGAAGAGACTACGACGACACGTAAACGTATAATAATAATAATATCGGATACCGATGATCGGTGATCGTAGTTGGGGAAAAATATTATTTCCTATAACTTTGGTATGGTCGTGTTAGTAAAGAAGGAAGAAATTCGCGCGGAAGTACACCGCCAGTTGGACGAGTATCATCCTCGTCATTATCATTGGCATCAACAACAACACCAGCGACAACAGGAGTGCTATCGTAGACCCTATTATCATCATTATCATCATCATCATTATCAGCAGCATCATCATCATCATCATCATCATCGGCACTGTTACAAAGTCAATTTGCGGAAGAACGTGTACGAAGAAGACAACGACGGCAACTACGATAACGACGAGTACGACAACGACGACGACGACGACGACAACAGTGACGGAGGTGGAGGAGGTGGAGAGGACGGAGGAGACAACGGTTGTTCTAGGATACGAGCCGTGGTGTCGTGGTGAAGCCGTCATGAGACGTATCAGTGGTAAGCCGATTCAATTTCACTACGTGGATTAAACCAACGATCCTCTTGCTTTGCAGATAATAAGAAGAGAAAGAATCTTCTTATATATTATTTAATCACATTTTTATTTAAAATATATTCGTCCTTTTTTAAATCTCGATTAAAGGATTTTTTCTTTTACTATGATTAAAAACAATTATATTCGTTAGGATCTTAAATAACTTACCTTTTGGGGGGGGAAATAATATAGGAATCCTTATATATTTTAAAACATAGTAAAATAGTTGTGTCGAGGAAAAAGGAGAGGGGAACGGCATTTAGAGAAGACGGCCGGTGAAATCAGCTTTCTAGTTCGAGCGTGTACTTGCGAAGGATACCGTCGCGAGACGATGGTTGTAAGAGAGAAAATATATATATATATATGTATATATATATATGTATATAGGTATATACAGGTTAAGCAAAAAACGCGCTCGAGCTAAAACTCGGAACTGTCACTCGTCCTTCGACTTTCATAAACGTCGGTACTATTTTATTGCTGATTATTATTCTGTTGCTTCAGGAGTCACCCGGATATGCGATAACTAATTGTTTCAATTATATCGACACGTAATGTTTATTTATGTTTTGTTTTGTTACATTCTTTAAATCGCGCAATATTTGCTTTAACATTTTTTTTTCTTTTATGTTACACATTATTCAACTTTTTGATTCTTTATGTTTTATTAGAAGTATTTTGATCCTTGTTTTTCTGTTAGATTCTTGAAACTTTTGAAAAAATTGTTGAGCCTTCTGTAATAATTTTGTTCTTTTTTTTTCGGGGGTTGTTGCATCGATCCAGGTGTTTTTTTTGTTTTTGTTCCTTTCTTTTTCTTTTTTTGATTTCGAGTATCCTTTTTTTCGTTTACCCGCATCAACGTCACGAGAATACGATTCTACGAGTTGGTGGTACGTGACTCCTTTCAAGGCTGAGAAATTCAAGCGCGATTGCGAACTAAAATGTTCTTCTTTCTTACTGGCTTGTTGTTTAAAAAAAAAATAAAAAAGCTCTTTTGAATATCAACGACTCGTCGATTTCCACTACAGAGGTTCTCAATCACAGGTGTTTCTCCTCCTTCTTCTCCTCTTCTTTCTTATTTTTTATTTTTTTTTTACAGTTTAAACTCCGTTATTTAGTTTCTTATATTTTTGTCTTCTTTATTTTTCCATTATTAGTATTATTTATCATTGTTTGTTTTTCCATAGTAGTAATCAAGGAAACAACTCGCGTACGCTTTTTAACCGGAGAGAGGTGTGTTATTTCTTCTTTCCATTCTTATTTTACTCTCTCATTCTCTCATGAAAATAAAAAAAAGAAATATTATATACGCGTCAGTACTTCCGAATGCAAATCCTTTTCTTCAATGACCCTCAACGTGCTTTTCATCGGGTACAAACACAAGAGAACCGAGAGCCTGTACACTCGTCTGTAGATTATCTCGCTGGTGGGCGGATCTCCGGTTAAAAAGTTTTTCCTGAAGATGGTAAAAATTAAAAAAAAACGAGAATGAGAATAATAATAAGAAGAAAGGTATAAATGAAAGAATAATATTATTATAAATTTATTATATTTCTTTTAAATTAATTCAGTATATGTCATATTTTATTAAAATATTTTTTTTTAATTCTTAATGACTCTTTACTTCATAACTCTTTAATTCATGTTTTAAAACGAAAAGAATATTTATCATCACTTTTTTCGAATGAAAATTATTTCATAATATAAAACTTGTTTATTTTCTTTTGTTATTTTCCAGTTAAAACGTTTTGTCATTCTGAGAATTTTGAAATCGGTGCACGTGTATGCATGGTGTCGTATAGAGAAGAATGAGTTAAAAGATGCATGAAAGAAGAAGTAAAAAGAAAAATAAAAATAAAAAATAAAGAGAGGAAAGAAAAAAAACGAAGCGAAGGTCGAGGAGTCTACGGCAACGCAGAGTGTGTGTTCCCTCGCGACATTCCATTCTCGATTACGCGAAAGTTCCTGTTGTGTTGCTCTCTCTCTCACACACACATATATATATATATATATATGTATAATCTTTTACTATCATCACACTACCACCCTACCAGTAGTGGAACTCTACTTTTTTCGTTGTATATATTTTTTCTTTGTTCGTATTTTTTTTCTTTTCAGCTTCCTTTCAATATCACAACACAACCAACAACAACAACACAATAAACGGGCTTTAAATCGCTGGGACAGAGACAATATCGCAGTGAAAACAATGAATGCAGTTTCAACTACATTTATTGTCTTCTGTCCGAACCTTAACAATGACCACTATACCACCACCATTACTACCACCACCTACCACCATTATACCGTCATAAGCTGCAATTTCGCAAACGTTTATTTGATATTATCGTATCGATATTATTCGTTGACGCACGTTTGCTGACATTTAAGAAAATTCGCGATATAACGTATCGTGTTCGTAACCATTGCATCTCGCAAGCAGCAACTGCAACTGCAACTTCAACTTCAACAGCGCTTAGCACTGTGTGTTGTCTTGGGTTGTGCACCGGAGTGCAACATACACCAACAACCTTGAAAGAATTCCTTCGTGTGATATTCGCGTTCTACGAATCGTTCTACGAATCGTTTAGCTATCCACTTATCCTTCTCTCTTTCTCTTTTTCTGTACTCCTCCCATAAACAACTATTTTTCTCGTGATCGTAACAATGACAATGACAGCGATATAATCCTTCTCACTCTTTCTTATCTTTCTCGTTCATTTAGTCGTAAACTCTTTAGAGTTGTCGTACTCTACTCGAAGTCGTAAATTAGAAAGAATCCTCTCTTTGTATCCTTTTTTACAATTTTTTTGTTTTCTCACCCCCTTCTCAATGCAACATCGTAAATTGTAGTAAAAGCTTCAAAGAAGTTTTTTTCTTTTTTGATTGTAACTTTTGCACGATGATCCCTCTTTGTAGAAAGGTTAATTAGTTAAGTTATTTATTTTTTATATGAAATTAAAATCAAATTGTACTAAAAGAAGAAGAAGAAAGAAAGAGAAAAATGATGAAAAATGGAAAAACCAATATCGAGTTCATTTTTCGCGCTTTCAAGATCGTTTTCCCTTTTCTCTCTTCTCTTCTCGTTTACCTGGTATTATCTTTTTTATTTTCTTTTTGCTAATCCCACCCTCTTCTCTTTTCTTTTCGCCGCATTCACCGGTGCAAAATCAGCGAGTCTGATATACGAGTACCTCTTGGATCGAGCCCAGAGTTGAATTGCTTGAAATCCACTGATGAACTCGACGTGTTTGCAGCTCACGTTCGTTCGAATGTGGAATGGAAACGATCTCACTCGTTCTCTGTGTCTCATTCTATCCTATCTTTCTCTTTCTCTTTCACTCATTTACTCGCTTGCTGCTCACTATTCTTTCGAGATATCGAATTATGCGCATTGTTTGATTTATATAACGTACGCGACACGATACGAATTTACACTCTGATGCCACATTATTACGCTCTTTATTTTGCTTAATCTGTTACTCCATTAGTCGAACTCAATTTTTCAAGTACAAACGTTGTTGAGATCGTTTAACCAAAGTGGATGTGAGAATTAAAAAAAAAAAAGAAAGATTGAAGTTTGTTATATCAGATATTGTCCGGAAAGTTCGTGCCGATTTTCGGTAGATAGCATAAAGTTCTTTTGCTAAAAAATCTGAGAAGTTTTGGAAAGACAAAATTTTGAAGTTATCCTTAAAGATGGAGAAAACGTTGTGGAACTGAATGCTACTTATATTTAATTTAATAAATATATACCAAAAAAAAACTTCAATTCGTTGTTGCATTTCAATCTTTCGTCAAAATCGGCACGAACTTTCCGGACAACACAATATATAGGTTGAAATTTATATAAGGGATTGTTTTTTAATACATTTGTTGCTATAAATTTATACGTTTAATTGGTGTATGTATATGTCAATGAATTTTTATAATATTCAATGGTATAGATAGATTTGTTAGATGCAGATAAAATTATGAGCAAGGAAAGGAATGATAAGAAGGTAGTTGTTAACCTGTTAATTGGAAAAGACAAAATTTACTTATTTCGTTGAAAAGATATAAAATAGTAAATGTTGTACAAACTTATTATCGTTAATTTATTCATTTATTTGGTGTGTGTATATATGTATGCAATATATACGAATTATTTTTGTATAATATTCAATGTACGATAAATTTGTAGACGCAGTAAAATTATGAGCAGGAAAACTAATGATAAGAGGGTAGCCATTAACCTGTTAACTGGCCAAGATAAAGTTTACTTCTTTCGTGATAAAAGAGAGAATAAATTATTTGTTTTATTTTTATTTTTCTTTCATATATATATTTCTATTTTAAGGAATGGTTAAGACTTGTTTCAATATTATTTATTTAATCGTTTTATTTTGAATAGAAATTTTATACAAATTGCATTTACACGTATACGTGTCTATCATAAAGTTTCAAGAATTATCTGATTACATAATTAATATTTAAGATTGAAAGAGAAGAAGATATAAAGATATACGCTTAGATTGAAAGCATTTGAAAGTATTTGAAAGATAACAGGTGGGATAAAGAAAAATAAGATCACAACGTAGTACAAGATAGTTTCGTGTATTTTGTGTGTCAAAAGTCTACGCTTAACTAATCGTTATCATAAATTCACACACAGGACTTCTTCTCATTTGATTTTATCTGACAGAAAGTACGTTTCTATGTACATATATATATACGGGTATATACACATACATGTATATTTCAAGCAAGTCCATTTTCCTTGTTTCTTATCTGAAGGAAAATCGAGCGAAGCAGTGATGATTCTTCGTGTCTCAGGTAGTCGTTTTCTCTTTTAGGACCCTTTTACAAATGGGACGTTCCACATCACTTTCTTTGAGAGTCCAACAACACGCCTGCCTAGTATCTCTACCCTTAAATAATAGTTCATTCACGAAAGTACCGTACGATTTATTTTCAACTAATGATCTCATATGTTTTTTTTTTGCAACATTGTTTTTTTAATATCGATAATGCTAAAACGCGAATGGAAAATTACAATTTTTTCTTTTCTCTTTCTTTATATTCACTATTAGTTCTTATGTGTCATTCATATTAATTATCACAAACGTGATGAACTTTGTATTTATTTATTTTTCATATCTTTATGGTCTCTTTTCATTTTTTTTTTATTTCAAAACTTTGAGCAGACGACGATATAAATGTAACGTAGAAAGAAAAATAAAAAGTCATATAAATTTTTTTTTTTTACCATACACGAATAGATACATTTATGTTAAATAAAATAATAAGATAATATTTTTCACAGACATAAATAAAAAAAAAAGAAAAGAAAGTCAATTTAAAGAAGAAAAAAAGGTGTAATTTCTTGGAAAATGTGTCTTGGGTGTTCTATGTGAAAAAAGAAAAAGAAAAAGAAAAAGAGAGGGAGAGAGAAAATAAGTTTCCGTACTAAATTCGCCAGTTCGATTTTTATTTCGTCCTATAGACCTCGGAACTTGTGACCCTAAACGGTCGTTTGGCTCCCATAGGTGTGTCCTTGGAATGGCCTAGTCCTTTGTTCGATGTATGGGACAAAGGAGTTGTGTGGAAAAAAAGGGACGGCGTCAGAACGCATGGCGGCGTGCAAAGCTACGAGACGGACGCCAACAACTCTTCACAATGCTACGTTACGAGGAACGAGTATGCATGCATGCATGCACACATGCATACATGAATACATACATATGTACACATGCACGCACGCACGTATTCACGCATGCATGCATGCACGCACGCACGATTCGCTCATTCGCTCACTCTCACTCACTTATGTTCACTTATACACTTACAAGTTTTATGTATACGCGCGAGCGAGCAAACACGCGGCGAGTTGAAAATACGTCGAAAGAGAATTCGTGGTCACGTATAGCAGGCCGCTTCCTTTTACCCCACGTTGTGTGTTGAAGAACGTGTGTTACTCGTCTTAACAGAATTTCAACTTCTACCTTTTTATCGTAATACGATCATTTGTACTCATCTTGCGCTATACTATCTTTCTTACTTACTTTCTTTTTTTTCCTTTTCCTTTGTTTATGTTCTTGTAATTTTTTTCTTTTACCTCTTTTTTTGTCTGTCCTTTCTTTCTTTCTTTTCTTCGCATCTCTCTTGAATACATATATATATATAGAGTATATAGTATATATTATATTATATAAAAAGGGTTTTTTTTTGAGAATACAGAATAAAGCTTGAAGTATCATTCACTTAGCCGAGAGTCACGGTGCTCGCGTTGCACTTTGCAAAAGATGCCGAAGAAAAGAAGGAATGAAGGAAAGGAAGGAAAGGAAAGAAGAAAGGAAAGAGGCACCTGTTGCTACTACTAGCTCATCTCGTTGAAACAAACAACAGGAATATGTCAAGAGAGTTGCCGCCGAGTTTTTTGTGGAATGAAAAAAAAATATTCATTATGCGGAGAGAGAGAGTAACTTGTTCTTTTATATATCCACGTCATGTATATTTCACTGTATTTTTGCACACGCGCGCGCGTGAGTGCTCACGTTCTCTAGGAGTCACCGGTTCAAGGTCACACACCATTTTGTACCGTTCCGTTCAGTTCGTTTCCTTCGTTTCCAACGAATCGGCCTATTATCGATCTTCCGAACGAAACCCCCTCGTTAAAACTAGATCGTTCAATGAAATTACGGCTTTTGTATTTGACCATAAGAGCGATCATAGATTAGCATGGGGGTCTGCTGCTGCTGTTGTTGTTGTTGGTGTTGGTGTTTTGCTACCGCCGACTACTTACTGCTTAACCGGCAATGTGCGGTTCATTTTTGCGGTTGCGATTAAATGAGCGTGTAATCGATGCGTTTACTGCTAACTTAGTTGCTTGACGATCGACCACAAGACCTGACTCTATTTCCTAGTTTAGGCTCAACGAGGAGAACCTTCTCATTATCTCCTTTGCTGCGTAAACTCGAATATAAACGCGAACGTATGTACCACAGTACCTAATCCTCGTTAATCCTCACGTATCGCATATTCTATCCTTCCATCCTCCTCCTCCTCCACTTGTATATACTGTAACATGATTCCTTCATAAGTATAGTAACATTGTTTTTGTTCTCGTTTTTTCTCTTGTATGTTAATTTGAGTAGATCTATAAAATCTTGTTGCTTTGTATTGGGTTGGTAAGAAATTAAAAAAAAAAATTAATTTCGGTTTTCTAGTGTGAAATAAAACTCTATTGTTTCTATACAAAAAATGAACTTTAAATTAAATAACTAAAAAATTCTAACACATTAACAAAAAAATAACGAAACAAACATAACACTATTGATGCAAGCCGAAATTTCTTTCTTGCCAACCCAATATTTTTTCTCTTTTTGGCAAATGATTTTATGATAGGATAATTGTGGTGTAATATTTTGTTGTAAAAATAATAATTAATTATTTTTATGGACACTATACGGTACGTTTGGGTACAAAACTGGTTGTTCAAGCTTTTTCTATGTTGAAATTTTGATGTCAAAGATGCACTTTGTTTGTTCATGTTATTCTAAACCAATAACTGAGTAAAATTATTTTAAAAAGTTTTAAATAATTTGAAGAATGATTAAGAAATCTGACAAGAAATAAAAAAAAGGAATACTTGTTTCAGTTTTGCATTAAAATACAGAAAGAAACCTTTTCCTCTCAACAAAATATTTTTTTTATTACCAACGTAACTTTCGTAAGTTTAGTCTCGTATAGTCGGGACTATAATACTTGGAGGTCATACAAGTACCGTTGGCAGCTCACGTATTTACTTACATTATATATATTACACAGACATGAATATTGCACATACTCTATGACGAGTCATACTTTTATCAGCTTGTATATCAAATAAATTTCATCGGCTATGCACACAGACGTTATCTCGTGAGTTTTACTTTATCGACTTTGACATGTCTAGGATAGAAAGATATGTGAGGGTGAGAGAGAGAGAGAGAGAGAGAGAGAGAGAGAGAGAGAGAGAGAAAGAGAAAGAGAAAGAGAAAGAGAAAGAGAATGTGTGTAGTTGTAGGTGAACGCCAGCTGACACTGGCATTTGGCACGAAACTCGAAGAGTGCCACGTTACATCAGGAAGCCGTCCTCTTCTTCTTCGTCCTTCTCATCCTTCGTCATCGTCATTCCTAACTCCTTTTTTTCCCCTTTCCCCCCCTTTTCATATTTATACGTTATATAGGATATATACATATATACAGGATGTCTTAAAAGTTGCTTTCATACCAAAAAGCAAAAACAACAAGAATACTAAACTCAAAATTAATATCGTAGTTTAATTAATAAAATTACAATATATATGTATTTATGTTAACAAATTTTTAGGGTACTCTATTATCATTTTAAATATTGTTTACTTAATTATTATTAAATTATTAGGACCTTGAATAAGTTCTTGCTGTTTTATCAAAGATGGCAATAGAGACCATCAAAGATGGCCAAGAGACATCGTACGGCGTTTTGTCACGTGTGAACTACTGCTTCAACGGCAGAAAAGGAAAGGTTTTTTGCACCGTATCGTGACTGGGAATGAAAAATGGATACATTACGATAATCCAAAGCGTAGAAAATCATGGGGTAAGCCTGGCCATGCATCAACATCGTCCGCAAAACCAAATATCCATGGTTCGAAGTTTCTTCTCTGTATTTGGTGGGATCAGCAGGGTGTAATTTATTATGAGCTGCTCAAACTGAATGAGACTATCACGGGGGATCGCTATCGACTTCAATTGATGCGTTTGAGTCGAGCCCTAAAAGAAAAACGGCCGCTATACGAGAAGAGACACGACAAAGTGATTTTGTTACATGACAATGCCCGGCCTCATGTTGCAAAACCAGTGAAAACCTACCTGGAAACGCTTCGATGGGAAGTTCAACCCCACCCGCCGTATTCACCTGATATAGCCCCTTCCGATTTTTACCTATTCCGTTCGATGGCATATGGCTTAGCTGACCAGCGTTTTCTTTCTTACGAAGAAGCTAAAAAATGGTCGATTCTTGGATAGCCTCAAAAGACATGTCGTTTTTCCAACGCGGAATTCATATACTGCCAGAAAGATGGGAGAAAGTGGTCTCTAGTGATGGGCAATACTTTCAATAAAACGTTTTTGTTCCTTACATTTTAAATAAAGTTTTTTATTTTGTAAAAAACAGCGAGAACTTATTCAAGGTCCTAATAGTATAAGTTTAATGTAGTTTAATATAGGTTTTATGAAGTTTAATATGATTTAATCTAGTTTAATAAAGGTTTAAGGCCTTTTAAAATATCACACGTTATAAAATTATTAAATTATTATTGTATAGTATTACTTAATTAATTATCAACCTTATTGAATTTTATAAAGCAATCTAAATTCCAAAATAAAACGCCATTCCTTTTATTTGTGTCAAGTGGTTAATTGTCTTACAATAATTTTTGTTGTTCAGTTTGAATAAAAGAAATATATTTGTGATACACCCTATATATTTGTACGCATAAGTACGTTGTCCTCGAGAAGAACATACTCGGAGTCTCTTAGAGGTTCTATTTAGATTGTCCGGATTCTACGGATGATTCTCTCTCGTTCCTTCAGTCAAACTAGCTGAGAAGCCAAGAATCCTTGAAATTCCGCGGATCCTTTTGTCGACGTGATGCAGTTTATCGCATGGCGTTCATTTTAGAGAGATACGTGTTTATATATATATATATATATATAGAATATAATAGAGAATAAATATATATATATATATATTCTCGTATTTACTGTTAACACGCGTGCACGTGACGATAGGAGTCCCCCGTGTATAATCATAATCATTATTTTTTCTTCTCTCTTTCTGTCTCTCTCTTTCTCACTTCGAAACAACTTTTACACCGTTTCCTCTACTGCACTTCTTCCCCCCTTTTTATTTTTTTTTGTACTCACACGCGAAGCCCTTGCGATATACACGAACGTGAAACGCTCGTTAGCTTTCGTATACGTGTTTGTTCATGTGTCTGTGTGTGTGTTTCGTTCACTACTTATCATTCGTGATGTTTGCGATGAAAGAGAATCATATCAAATTTCAAGTAGAAATGTTGAAAACGTTATTTCAAATCTGTCGGGAATAAAAAAGTAAGTGTGTTGCTGAATATTTCCTGTGTATATATATAAATAAATATAAAATATATATATTTTTATATAGCCATGTTACGAGGGGGGGAAAAATATGAAAAAGAAAGAAATGTATCTAGTCAAAATAAGCTTAACGAATGTAAGATTACTTTGAAAGTAATGAACTACTACCATGTAATATTAGAGACCCACGTGTATATATACGTGTGAGATACGAAGTGTTAATGTCGATAACGTGAAATCGGATTTTAAATGCAATGCATATATAAAAGGCTAGTTACATACGTTGTACTACACATGAATACAAAATGCAATATCAGTCTTCTCTTCTACGTGACGTACGTTTCAAATATATTTTTTTTTAAATTAATAATCGTACGCCGTAGTTGCGATCTTTTTTTTTTATTTTTTTTTCCTCTCGTGTAAAAAAAGATAACAGATTACATCGGTTTTCAATAAATCGAATTTGAAAGAAAAAAAACCATTATATTTGTTTTATTTATATGACAGATTTTGCAAATAAAATATTTCATTTCGTAGTTAAATTGGAAAGAAAAAAAATGTTCAAAGTTATTTTCAAAGTAAAATGTGGAGAAATAAGAAAAGAAAGAGAGGGAGAGAGAATTCCGGATAAATGTAGTTAACCGACATTAACAAAGTTGGTTTAAAACGGTCGTCTACGGTGCAGTTTGCAAGATCCTTTAACGTCAGAGTAAAAGGTCGCGAAAGAATTCGCGAGTCCGTGTTATGTACGAGCGAGTAACCAAGATCTCACGGTAATTAATTTTCACGGAACTTTGTTTCCAGGCGTCCTTCAACGATATCTAAACGATCTTGTAGGAATTTCTATTTGCATATGTTACTACACGCATCATCCTTCTTATCTTATACGTATATCGCATAACGATTTCTATCATAATAATATCGTTTGATTTATTTAACTCGCAAAGATTAACAAAACAAATTCTACGTAGCATACCTTGATCAATCAAATCGGTGTTGGAAAAATAAATTACAATTTTTTATTCATTCAAATGAATTTTTATTCACATTATGATAGGAAATTATAATTATGATCATGTTATTAATAAACCATTGTAAAACGTTAGATAAGTATTATTGATTTAAGCTCTTATTACCGTTTTTCTCCATTGTTTATTATGGTCGTATTTTAAATCCTTCCTCCCCATTAGTTATGGGAAGGGAAGAGGGGCAGAAAAAGCAAATTCGTACGATTTTATTGAAAGGGTTTCAATTTGAATGTACAATAATAGCCAGAGATTGTGTATCTCGAAACATAAACCACGCTTTTAGCCAAGAGACGTGTTTAACATTGATTCGAAAAATTTCAAAATGGAAACTGTTGACATACACATTGTACAATTCTGACAACAATAATTTATAAGGACTATCATTTAAATTAATCCACTTGAAACAATTCAAGAAGGTTGTGGGAATAAATTGTGAAAATCATTTATTATTTAAAACCATGTATAATTGAAAAATCTATAATTATTTTAACATCAATTTAAATATTTACACAAGACAGCATGTAAATCTATTTGTTTTTTTTTTTATTAGATAATATCTTATAAAAGTCTTAAGATATTTCTTTTTATACGAAGATGGATTAGGATCAAATGATAGGTATGCAAAGCGTTAAGGGTGTCAACTTTCATTCTGCAAGATAATTTGCGCCGTGTACTACTCAGAGGCTCAAAAGGAAACGATCGATTTGATGTAATTGAATAACTCATACTTTAGGTGTGCTTGTTTATGACGCACATGTATGCTAAAGTAGCTGGTTAGTCGTTTAAAGCAATTCGTAGTCTTACGCTTTTCGAGATCGGTTCACGGGTGTCCAGTTACAACCCCACACAACCCCTTTTCCTACTTGATGAATGTTACTCATGTTAGTGGTGGTGTGAGAACACATTTTGCTGTATTAGCTACTTTCTGATCACGCGAACTTTATTTTCTTATCTTATTGTTAGCAGAATATCCGTTGTTGGAATCTAACAGTAAGTCTATCATAAAACAATCGAAAAAGAAGAAGCTTACCTTAGCGTGTAAAGTAAAATTGAGCTACGCCATTGGTGTGTTCTTCCATCAGCATCGATAGAGAAGTAGTAGTAGTAGTAGTACCGCAATGGTCGCCATCGATGCTGATAGACGGTGGTTTGGTGAACGGTTACAACACGTAGAATATAATAGTAGTAACACGACTAGGGTGGTAGGATTCGTAACGCCATTGGGCTTCGGTAGGGTTTATTATTCTTCTTCTTATACTCTTTTACCTATCCTTTTTTGAGAAATTCGTTGAGAAAGAAATTCTATGGAAAAAACTCACACCTATATAGCGGAAGCGAAATACCAATGTCAGCACAACAGTAAAACACTAACAACAACAACAACAACGACAACAACAACAACAACAACAACAACAACAACAACAACAACAACAACAACAACAACAACAACAACAACAACAACAACAACAACAACAACAACAACAACAACAACAACAACAACAACAAAAATAACAACAACAACAACAACAACAACAAAAATAACAACAACAATAACAACAACAATAACAACAACAACAAAAATAATAACAACAACAACAAAAATAACAACAACAACAAAAACAACAACAACACGATAAAAAGAAAGAAAGAAAGAAAGATGAAAAGAGAGGGAAAAAAATAGCCGGATGGGTGGGTGGTGCATGGAGGGGGACAGGAGTTTAGCGTGGGTTGGTCCAGGTAATCCGAGAATTCGCCACGTTACCCGAAACGTGTTCGCGACGTTGCCACGTTCTCTCTTGTTTACACGAAAGCCGGTCCGCGTGAGTGGCAACGTTGAACTTCCCTCTCGACCTCGCCCTCCGCCCTTCCTTCCATTCCTCCTCGTCCTCCTCTTCTTCCTCGTTACACCCTCCGCCCTTCGTCTCGTTTAGCTCGAGGCTACAAACCGTTCGAAGAGCGTTGCCCCTCTTACCTCTTCTCTTTCCCCCTAATCCTCCCACCTACCACCACCCTTCGTGTATTTCCCTCCCCTCACTCGACCCTATCCCCACCACCCTTTTTCTACGCCTGTACTACGCGTTCCTTCTCTTTATCCACGTGTCTCTCTGCGTCTACCCCCTTCACCCTCTCACCTCTCTAAGCTGACTCCTTTCCCACTGTGGGGCGAATAAAGAAATGGCCGACGAAAAAAGATAAGACGTTGACTCTCTTTGCTTACTACGATTACTACTATTACTACTACTAATATTACTACGAAGTAGTAGTCAATTTTTTTAGTTATGTTCTTTTCTGTTTCACAGTCACTGAATCAACTTATATATATTTTATGAATCACATTGGGGTTGGAGGAGGAGGGTTCATCCTAAAAACTTTAACAACGATTTATTATTTTATATATTTGATTTAATAGATTTTTTTCTCTTTATAATTCAACACGTATATTTTAAATTACAAATTAATTGTAATTAATGTGTTAATTCATGGCTAAATATTTGTTAAAATTTTAACAACGTTTAATTGAAATTATATTCATCCTTAACTTTGTTCGTTGTTATTTTGGTATGTTATTTTTTGCCTTGTTGTTTTTCAAATTCAACCTGTTTCGAACAGTGGAGGAGGTGGAGGTTGTTAGACTTGAAAAGAATCGACGCATCGTTTTTAGAGATAACAGACAGCAAAATCCTGTATAATAATGCAGCTTCCGAGGATTTCGTGGCTCAGGTAGAAGAAGAAGAAAAAAAGATTTTCTTCCTTTTCGTAGAATCTAGATTCTATTTCTATCTCTCTCTTATTTTTTTTTCTCAGGTATATATTTCGAAAGACTTGACCAACCGAAGGAATGAACGGCCGTTCTTCTTGGGAGATTGAATCGGCCGAGTAACAGCCAGCGCACGTTCCCCCGTTTTGTTTTATTGTCGATAGCGAATCATTGCGAATGGCGGCGGAAGGATAGTAATTAAGCGTCGCCGCTACTCTAGTGGCCGTTAATTAGTTGTTTGATGGACCCTCTCTTTTTCTTTCTCTTTCTCTTTCTCTCGAGTAAATGTGGATTAGTAATTAAGAGGGCTGATTAACGCGAATTATTTGTTGTTGATGTTCCTTGATAAGTTTGCATTTTGCACACGAGCTTTTTCCTTACTCATAGGATAGATAATTAAGAATTATCATATAGTATGCAAGATTTAAATAAAAATAAAAACGATTAACGGATACACTTAATTAATCCTTACGGTTTAAATTCTTTAAAAAGGATTTCTTATAAATTTGTAAATTATTTTATTTATATACACTTTGAATATGAACTGTTGTTCAAAAATTTGATATCACTTATTTTAAATAAAAATTTATAAAGGAAACAGAATGAATACACCTTATCCTAAAAATTACCTGAGTTAAATATTTTTTGATCCTTTTATTGAAGAAACGAATATTTATCTACGAATTATTTTTTCATTTATAAGAAAACCTAGCATTAATTTTTAACAACAGTTTAACTTATTTAAAATCTCAATAACAATTAATTTTACGTTGTATTTTTAATTAAATATTTTTTGTTATATTTACAAAACGCATTGAAAAATGAACTTTTATTTTATTTTAATTTTAATTCCTTAAAATTATTTCCAGATATTTTCAATCATTCTCTATATATATTTACATACACACGTAAGTAAAATATTTACGCGCAATAGCTAGATGATAATAATAATAATAATAATAATAATAATAATAATAATAATAATAATAATAATAATAATAATAATAATAATAATAATAATAGTAATTATCGGAGATTAAACTTGTTATTGTTAATCATATCTTCACGTATATAAATAAGAAGATATAAAATCGATGTGTCTAATTACGATGTCACCGCTAGATTTTACCTCGTATACTCGAGATGTTTAATAGTTGCCATGGAACACGTTAAAGGGATAGAAAGAGAGAAAAAGAAAGAAAAAAAGAAAGAAAAAGAGAAAGAGAGAAGGCGGTGTCATATTTCTCTCACGCCACCGTAGTCTTTCGCGGGTTAAAACGCATCGCATAGAGTAAAGAGAAGCTCGGCAAATTATTCCTTCAAGCGGCTTCCTTCTTTTCGACTAAACTGGTCAATTAAATGCATATATACTTATATATATATATTGAAAGTGTTAAGGGGTTAAAACTTAGACTCGCAATAAAATTCTTTAGGTTCGTTCGATGTAAAGAAACTTATCGTTAATTAAAGTTTTTCTCTTTCATCCGTTAGGAAAAGAAGAAGAGATATTTAGTAAGATATCCATTAGCGTGATTATCTTCTCTCTCTCTCTCTCTCTCTCTCTCTCTCTCTCTCTCTCTCTCTCTCTAGAAAAATTTTCTCTTTATAGTGGAATCGAAACGTCGTTCATGCCGATAAGCGTCGATGCATCTCCTCGTCTCTGACGTAATCGCTCGATGTATTTCCAACGTTGCTGTTATCGAGAAGGTGAGGATACGAATGAGTGAAACAGAAATAGACAGAGAAAGAGAGAGAGAGAAAGAGAGAGAGAGAGAGAGAGAGAGGGAGGAGAGATAGAGGCTAATCCGTCGATCCGTTGAAAGATTCGCGTGGCAGTAATTCTCTCGCCATTGTGCTCGTTCGTCATGGTTCATTTTCTGCAGTATACCGAGCAAAGCCAAGGGATATGCCAGTAATATGTATAGCTATCATCCAGCTTGCCATAGAGAGAATATGCACGCTTGCCAATGCCAGCTGTGCACCAATAGATATATCGATTTTCACGTTGGCCCAACGTTTCTCCACCTATTCCCTTTCCTTCCTTCTCCTCCTACGTGTATTTGTAATATTTACGTTTTTTTTCCATTCCTAATTACACGGAAATATTTTGTCTACCATTCCGTATATTATGGATTTTTCTGATTAGAAATGGTAAACGTCTTCTATTTTTTTTTATTGGTTTGGTATTATTTATCTATTATGGAGGGGGACCAAAAAGTAATCAAAATTTTTCTTTACTGGTGAAAAGCATTTATTTATTAAAGAAATTTTAAATGTTAATCAAGACAAAATTTGTTCATCATTTTGTAATATTTTTTACCTTAACGTAAAGGAAATTGTTTAATTGCCTTTTTAACCCTTAGAGTACTATGGACGTATATTTGCGTTTGATAAAAATTACCAGAGTGGTCTATCGACGCATATACGTGTTTGTTAATATTATTAATATAAAATAATGTAATTTTTATATTAATTAATTAAATTATATTCAGAAAAAAAACTTTAATTATTAAATATAATTTATTATTAGAATCTAATTAATAATAAATTATTCTGTTCTTACAAAACATTTTAGTTAAAAGTATTCAGCACTCAAAGGATTAAAAAGTCCTTCGATTTTTCATCGACACAAACTTATTTACTTATTTATATTATAAAACTATTTTACAATGATTTAAATTGATGATTTGCATATGAGAAATATTTTGTTCTATATAGAACGTGTATATAGATAGATCTATAATTGAGATTTTTCATTATTATTAATAGAAATTATTATAAACTGATATTATTAGGCAATTTTGTTAGGATTTTACCTGACGATGAAAATGTATGATTTGTGAGAACATTTTCTTTCTTTATTTCTTTCGATATAGATATGAACGAATGATGATAAATCGATGGTTCGTGTAAACGACCGTTCAATTCCTACGCTTGTCGTGCCTCTTGTCGTCGCCTGTGTCGATAAAAATCAGATCAGAGTGCAATACGAGCTTTTTCTCTAAAGCGTGTACGATCGGTTTAACGCAATCACGATGAAGGTGACGAGTTAACAACTGATATACTTTATTTTTTTTATTTCTTTTTCCTTACGTCTCGTTTAAAAGTCTTTCCCTTTGCGTTAAGTTTTACGTTTAGTTAAAGCAAGGCCGTCATTCTTTTCAATTATTTTTTCTTTCTCTCCGTTACTAACGATCTTTATGAGGTTATCGTTATTTCTTATGTTTAAAAATTGAAATATGATGCATCACGGAGTTGCTCACCTTCCAATTCCACGTGGAACACAATTACATTTTTTTTTATTGGTAATCGTATATTTAAATATTTGAGATTGTTAACGTAGTTTCAAAAGTTGTTATCATTTTAAAATCAACACCTAAATGTATATTTAATTTGGATTGATTTATAATTATTCCGTTATTATTATTATTGATGATAATAATCTCTAATTCAATGTATTTTTAAATATTTTTATTAACACGATATAAAATCTTGTCACGTTACAAGAAGGGTTGTATTTAGTTATTAGAATCTGCTGACTGAGATGTCAGTGGTAGCTACCATTTAAGAGCCAGGTCCTTCAAGGTTGTTGTCAATCGGCTCATCGAACGGAACCTAAACCGGAAACCGAAAAAAACGAAATTCCTTCTCGAGCTGGACCTCGAACCGGTTTTCTGCAATAATGCAAAAGCCGGACTCTTGCCGATATTATTATTGTGCTCGTTATACGGTCACTGCGACGAATCGACTGGATTACTCTATTATTCGGTTAATTATCGTAATCGTTGAATTGAATTAAGAAATAAAACTGCATATATATAAACGAGAGAGAAAAAAAAGAGATCATGATCTTATCTGTTACATCAAAGAGCAAATCTAAATATCTTTAATCCAAGGTTGTTGTTTCAAACCAACGATGCAAATGCAACTCAATATAAATTGTAAAAGAAATACATAATTATTGTATAAATTAAATTTCCTAATTTTTGTAAAGTAAGAATAATCATAAAATTAAATTAATGTTTGTCAAATGTTGCCTGAGAGACATAATGTTTCTTTATCAAATATTATATCCCTAAAGGAATCTCTGAAGAAGTTGAGAATCCCTGCTTCACTTTATAGGCATGTGCAAAATTAATTTATCGTATCAAAAATATTTAGTATAGTTTGCTAGTACGAGTTAAATCTTTGGTAATCTGTTAACCGTGAAGACTTTTGCTTCCCAGAGGAAGGAAGGGTGGATGAAAGGGGGAAGAGGAGTGGAGAGGAGAAGGGAAGGGAAATTATCGATCATAATTGCAGAGGAGAAGGATAGGAGAGAAGAGAAGAGGAGTAGAGAAGAAGGAGGAGAAAGAGGAGAAGAAGCAGAGAGGGGAAGTAAATTCTCGTGGTTCGTCCTTGACGAGGATCTACCTCGACGATCGTCCACCCCGATGCATTATGCAAATTTCTCTGGTCCGGCTCCGAGAGAGCTCCGTTTCTCTTCTTTTTGTTTTGATTTTTTTTTTCTTATTCTTTGCTTCACCGAGAGAACCAACCGTAGTCGTCTTTTTCGTAGTTGGTTAGTGTAGTTGCTCACCTCTACCACAAGAAGGGACTGCTGCAGCAGTTTTAAAAACAAAAACCCCGTATACCCACTTCTCACGAGGGCACGTGCTCATCCCTCATTTTCTATCTCTTTTTTTCTGTCTGTCTGTCTGTAAGTCTGTTTGTTTGTTTATCTGTATCTCTGTCTGTTGTGTGTGTGTTTCTTTTCTAAACAAAAACACAGCTTCTTTCTCACTCTTTCATATCTTTACCAGGTTTATTACCTTTCTGTTTCTAATCCACCCACATCCAGTAGTATACAAGAGTCATTAAAAAATTAGAATTCAGGATTTTTATTTGTTAATCAATATTAATTCTATATTAATCAATTTTATTATTAAATTTACAGCTGGGGCTTTTTAATGAATGAAGATTGATTTTTAGGAATTTGTTGACCTTTTATTTATATTACAATATAATAATAATTATAATAATATAATATCGTAATATATTTATATATAATAACATTATAAATTAATATTATTTATAATAATAATTTATTTATATTTATATTTAATAAAATAAAATAAAAAATATTACATTAATATTATTTATAATAAATTAATATTATTATAAAGTATATATATATATATATATATATATATATATATATATATATATATATATATTAGTTTATATGAAATTATATGAAATTATATAAAATTTATATAATTTATATAATTTTATATAAATACAATAATAATAATAATATAATATCAAAATATGATTCTTCCTTTCGTTTTGGTTTCACTGTTATAATATATCGGTCAACATTCGTACAAATTTCATATTTTCATGGTAAAATTTCTTTTAACTAGAAGAGTGGGAAGTTCGAAATATCATAAAAAGAAAAAAAAGAAAATAATAATAAAAATATAATATATAACTCGAAAAACTTTCGACGCTTTACTTTATTTAGTAACACCAACGGAGAACAAGGTTTCGAACGTTTTGTCGAATAAATTGCTTGGGCGTATCAAGGTTTGGTTTTACATGTTCTCCGAGTGCACAGACAGAGGTTCTTCTTCTTCTTCTTCCTCCTCGTTGCTCCTTGTAAACGAGTTTCTCAAAGCGTCGTCGTTGAGGACGTAGACGTCGTAGACGTCGTTGGGCGTCGTAGGCGTTCGATTTTCTCTTCTTCATCGTGTATTAGTATTACATGTGTAACAAGGAAGAACATATATATATATATATATATATAAAATACGTTCCGCATGAACGCGGTTAACAGAATTTCTGATAGTTTCAAGTTGGAATAATTATTTTCTTCCTTTCTTTTTCTTTTCTCCTTTCGATTGTAAATTATACCTTTTATTTGATTTTGCAATGAATTTTGAGAAACAATTTAAAGAAGATGGAGTATAGTAAGATGAAGGTGTATGTTAAGGTATATGTTAAAGGTTCACGTACACGTGAATATTAACTTAAAGCAAAGTGCTCAACGTGAACGATATTCCAACATTTTGATTCGCCTATACCACGAATTTCATTATACAAATTTCACGCGTCACTTCCTCCCTTCATCCTTTTCTTCTTCTTCTTTTTTCTTCTTTCTTCTTCATCCTGGTGCAATCTCACGATGACAAAATTAATAACGACGGCGTTCTTATTATTATTAACTGACTATTACCTTTTCTCTTCTTTTTGATCAATTTCACGTTTCGTAAGATATTTATCGTACTTTATATATTTAAAGTAATCGTAGCAAGTGTTAAATTTGTCATTTTTCTTGACACCGTTGGGTAAAGGAAGAGATAGGAAAGTTAAAGATTAATAGACACGCGATTTCCACATGGATAGAAAACCATTGAAAGTTTACTATAATTAAAAAAAAAAAAAATACAACGTAAAGATAATTATTCTTGGTCATTTTGAAAAGACGAACTAACGACAAGGTATACAGGTACATCAATGAGGAGAGGCGGAAGAGGTAGGTGGACACACAAGAAGAAGGAACTTAGAGTAGTTTGCGTGAACGCGATAATGGAAAATAATTTCGAAGAAAAGAAAAGAAATGAAAGAAAAAAGGGGGCTGTAGGGATGAGGTGAGGGTGGTGGGTGGTAGAAGGAAGTCCTTGGAAAAAAGGAAAAAAAGGGAATGGGGTAAAAAGCAGCATATGCGATATTTAACTCTAGCAAGCAATAAGAGTGCATGAGTGTACGTAAACTATGATTGACTTCATTCTCTCTCTCTCTCTCTCTCTCTTTCTTTCTTTTACACAGGTTTTTTTTCTCCCTCAATTTTTGCCGCAAACAGAATTCAACCATCATTTACATAAGAGACTCGTAGTCAGAAAAGAGTGGAGGTTAAAGATAGTCTCGTATCGTGACGGTTTATATATTTATTTTTTAATTTTATTTTATCTTGGTACTTTCTTTCTTTCTTTATCAAAAAACGAAGTAAACCTGTTGTTTTTTCTCTTTTATTTGGTAATAATTTTTCACGAAGTTTGGTATCACGATTAACCCTTTGGGTACATTTGACGAGTGAGACTCGTCATTTGAATAATTTAAGAAGCTTATATAAAAATATAAATATTTGTATTTCGTTTAATTCATATATTTATATTTTATATTTTGTTGCAAAATTTTTATATTGAAATTGTTTTATATTGAAATTTATAATTATAATTATATATAATATATTATTTAGAATTATAATTGTATTTATATTGAAATGTTGTTGCAAAAATATATTTATATCACCAATATAAATATATTCCAAATAAAATGTATTACATTTACATATTAATCCATATGGCAACAAATTAAATCTGTTATATATGTATATATATGCATAAAAATTATTCAAATAATTCAATACTCAAAGGGTTAACAAAGTAATTCGTTATTTTATACATATAACGATTGGTTATCAAAAAACGTCAGGGTGTTGTCGTCATAGTCATCGGGTCGAAGGTTTGTTTTACGATTTGGTCGATTTAAAAATACATATATATATATATATATATATATATATATACACGTATGATAGGGAACGAATAAACGTTTCGACGAATGGAAAAGTAAATTGCAAGAGAGAGAGAAAGAGAAAGAGAAAGAGATGCAGGCAATTGAATCGGCCTCGTGTACGTAGAAATAGAAAAAGAAAAAAAAGTAGAAAAAGTGATTCAAAGAATAAAAGAGAAAAAGGGATAGACTTAAAGCAGACATAGAGAAAATGAAAGATGGAGAGACAGAGATAAAAAGATAGATAGATAGATAAAGAAAGAAAGAAAGAAAGAGAGAGATATAAAAAAAGAAGGACTGTAACTGGTTGGAAAAAGTTCATTTAAAAAGAAGATGATAGCTCGTGCTAATTTCTTCGATACGACGAATCGTTCTAATTCTCCACTTAGCTTCTTCTTCTTCCTTTGCCAACTTTTTTCTTCATTTTATTTCTTCTTCTTCTTCTGCTTCTTCTCAGACCCTAACCTTTTCTGAAGGATCATAAAGTCGATGATGTTAACTTCTCGCGTAATGAGGAGGATGATCGCGCGGTGTGCTTTAATTGGCCAAGCAAAGTTCGTTCTCATTCTCGCATTTTCCTTGCTTATCATACCTGTACCAAGAGTGTCGCCTTAGGGCTATTTTGTTGTTGTTTTTTTTTCTTTTTCTTTCAGAACATCCTACACTCTTTTCCCCTCTACCCCTTTTAACCTCGACTAGCGATCTTATCTTCTCTCACCTTGTGCGCATATTTTTCATTCTTTTTCTTTTTTCTTCTTGTTTGTCCCTTTTTTTCTTTTCTTTTCTTTCGCAACCGTGACAAAGGCCACGTGAGACAATAATACGGGAAAAATGCCTGAAGGGCCCGCAGGGCCTACCATCTCTCTCTCTCTCTCTCTCTCTCTCTCTCTCTCTTTTCTTTCTTTCTCTTTCTCTTTTGACTATAATTCTTAACAAACTCTTAAACGGGCGTATTTCTTCTTCCTACATTCTCTTTTTATCTTCTTTTTTCTTTTTCTCTCTCGATGATAAGGAAAAATAGCGAAAGAGAGTAATAGTAGTAGTAAAAGGGGGATGGAAAACAGCAGTCCACTCGACTTACACAGTTTCTTTCTTTCTATCTGTCTGTTTTTTATTTTCTTTTTATCTTGTTATCCGTTTCAGTATACCGGCGAAACAATTATAAGCACCCGCAGAGGGTAGATTCAAATTTAATGAACATTTTAAAACCTTTGAACTATGATGTCATCTCCAAAACTATTTTTTTTTCTTAAAAATCCTGGAACGAAAAGATTCGTACGAAATGGTTTCATTTAACAAATGCATATATGACACTTATTTTTCATAGTACTATTCAATGTAATTAAAAATAGTATCGTATTTAAAAAAAAAATAATAATAAAGTAAATATTATAATTTTGATATGAGATATCAAAACTAAAAAAAATATTAATTTTCTTTAAATTAAAAATTAATTATAATATAATATAATTAATATATATAATAAATGATAATATAATATATGAAATATATTATTTATTCATATAATATTATATTATTTATATATATAATATATTATATAATATAATAACTTTTTATATAATATTTATAATATATTATATAATATATTTATTATAAAATATATTATATTGTTATATAATTAATATAATATAATAATAAAAATATTAATAATAATAATTAATTTAAATATTAAATAATATTATATAATTATATAATAATATAATAATATAATTATATTAATATAATAATATAATAAAATATATATTATATAATATAATTTATCTATATATTATATATAGATATAGATATAATTATTATAATGTAGTGAAAAAAATAATTGTAATATAATCAGATAATGTCCTATAAATTAATTCACATCGTTAATATTAATTTTACCTATTAATAAATACCAGACAATTTCTCGTATTTTAATTAATTCGAACTAACGATCGTACCTATATTTTTAACATAATATTATTAATAATTTCTGATAGAATTTAAACACAAACAGCAAATGATGATGAATAAACGTGAATCATTATAACATGAATAAATGAAATGAAATGAAATATGATAAATGTTATAGAAAATATGACAAATTATCTATTCATTGTAAGATAATAGGAATAAATAAGATAATATTGTAATTAAGCATTAGGAAGTGTTTTATACGCATTCACGTATACATTTATAGATCAGGTTCGCGGTATTGAGTCAAAGTATATTTGAAAAAGGAAGTAGTATTAAAAGGATTGCATTGTTAATTGACGATATGCAACATCTCGGACAATTAATCAAAGGAAAAGCATCGAAACCATTTCACGAACGTGCTTTATTATGATTGGTCACGCATGTTCTCTATATTAGTCCGGATTAACATTTGCATCGCGTAATTGTCTTACAAGCGTGACGCGCTTCTTGGACGAATAATACATAGATAATATATATACCGGGTGATTCGACATTTATCACAAACCTTTACGTTTTTATTTTTTGACAAATTCAATATAGTAACATTTGTATAAATATTATAGAAATAAAAATTATACTTTAACGAAATTAAACGAACGTTTCTATGAAATTATTTGATATCTTAATTTAAAACTGTATTTCATTTTGAAACATTCTTAAAGTATATTACGTGGGTAAATATTTCATCTCGTAGGTTAACGATTCTCTCGCGAATAAGGAAATAGAATATTTCATGAGATTCTCTACAAAAACGTAGGTAAAAAGCGAAGAAAATAGAATTTTCCATTTATAACGTCTAACCAAATTTTTCTACTAGATCAAAGAAAGGAAAAATAATTAAAAAAAAAAAAAAAGAACTGGTATTATAATTCTTTCATCTCTTTCACATTTAAATATTTATTATATTTTAATATATTATGGTTAATATGTCTTTAACGTGTATGACTTATATTAAAATTTGCGAAATATATTACGTAATATACTCTTTTTTTAGCTTTAAAATCGTAGGTATACTTTCGCACGGTTTGTCAAACGCGCATCGTGGGAAAGTGAAAAAGAAGTAGTAATAGTCGTAGTAGGTAGTAGTAGTAGTAGTAGTAAAGTTCCCCCCCCCCCCAATGTTGGATGTTACACGCTAAGAAAATTTGTAGCATCAGCAATAGCAGCAGCAACGTTAAACGAGTACCGAGTGATCTCTGCACTCAGGAAGATAAAACGGAAAAGTCTTTGCCTAAGAGTAGTAAAGAAGAAAGAGAAAAAATAGCAAGCGAGAAAGAAAGGAAGAAAGCGTCAAAACTATATGTCGTTCTTTGTCCGTGTCCGTATTCGTTCGATATGGGAAGTCACCGCAGAGAAGTCGCATCCGCGAAAGAGAGAGAGAAAGAGAGAGAAAGAGCAGAGCTTACAAGGTAATTTCGTGTTTTAGCGCAGGGACAAAGGCTCTGCAGGTCGTAATAATGCAGAAATAGCCGCGGGTGTCTCTCTCGCGTGTAACTCTTAACGAACGTACGTGTGTCACGAGCAAGCAAGCAAGCAAGCAACCAACCAACCAACCAACCAACCAACCAACCAAGAGAGAGAGAGAGAGTAAGAAAATGTGCGAAAGAGTCAGAAAGTGAAAGATAGAAAGAAAGAAAGAGAGAGAAAGCATATGTACGATGCTTAGGTGTAGATACACATGTACTTATACACACACATATGTAATACCTACGATACCGCGTGCCCTCGTGTACGAGATCGTTACTGCTTCGTTCCGCGAGAATCCTAGCTGGCAGAGAGAGACTCTGCTTGCTTTAGCTTGTGTGTACGTGCGTGCGAGGGCGGAGGTGAAAGCAGGAGGGCAAGAGGAAGAATGAAAAGAGAGAGAGAGAAGAGAGGAGAGGGCTAGGCAGTTGGAAGAGAGAGGAGGAGTGGAAACTGAAAAGGGGGACAGGGCAGACAATGCATATCGAGCGGGAACATCCCTTGGCAGACTAATCCCCCGTTCCCCCTTTTCCCTCCCATTCCCCATGCATCTCCTCCCTTTACCTTTCTTCGCTCCTCTCCTTTCCTCTTCTCTTCTCTCTCATCGTTTTCTACCAGATTCTTCTTTCCTTTATTCGTAGCCGCGTTGCGTTTCTTTATTTCTTCTTCTTCTTCTTCTTCTTCTTTTTCGTTCTTTTCTCTTTGATTCCTCGCGAAAGAGAGAGAGAACTCTCTTTTCGATTTTTTTTACTTTTTTTTTTTTAAAGAGACCCTACCCATACATACACGCATACATATATACATACACGTTGTCCTAGCCCTACATACTCGTCGTAGTTTTATTTGTGACCCTCTCCTCATCCAACTTTCTCTCTTCTTCTTCTTCTTTTTTTATATCTTTTTTTTATTGGCAACTTGCTTATTCGCGAGGCAAAAGTTCTTTCCATGAATTTCTTTCGTTTAGGACGGAAATTGAACCGAGCTACGACTTCAGTTTGGAATGGTTGTGAGATGATGGTCTTTAGAGACGTCGTCGAGGATCTACGGATAGCCTGCGGAGAATGAAATTCTTACAATACACGAGATCTCGCGAATATTTCAGAAACACAATACCGTATTCGATATAGATATTTGTATGTATGTATATGTGTGTGGGGGAGGGAGGAAGGGGTATTATTGGGGAGGAGACGTTCCTCTTCTTGTAGCTCTCAACCGGTTAGCTTCTACCGCCCATAGCCTTTGGAAATGGGAACGAGAGACTCTTCAAATTGGAGAATAGTATTAATCGAGACTAGTCCCTTTTTCCTCTCTCTTTCTCTTTCTTCCTCTCTCCTTTTATATGTATGAAAGCAGCAAGAAAGAACATAGTACTTGGATGAAAATCCTACCTATTCTTTCTTTCTTTTTTTTCCAAAGTCGTCCTCGATCTTTTGTAAATTAGCGTGATAAAGCCATCAGGTAAAATACTCTGAATAGTAAATTTTAATCCTTTCTTTTATTATTACCGTAATGTTAATTAATAATCCTTACGTCATTCGAAAAAATAGGAGATTGAAATTAATTCGAGATTATTACATTATCCTTTTATTTTTATTACTTATCGAAGATTTAGAATAAAACAAAAAAATACCCTAGTAGCACAAAATATTGAATACATGTGTATTTAATATTAAAAAGAGATTTAATGTCTTTTTAATATTAAATACACATTTATTGAATATTTTTCAATATTTTATGCTACTAGGATAAGTGGACTTATGTCATTAAAAAAAAAAATAAAAAAAATATTACTCGAATATAGAAAGTAAATATGAATTAGCAAAGAGAGCAATACGATGATGAAAAAACAAGAAGAGAAAGAAAAAAATAACTTCAACGACGTGAAAATATATACATATATAATATATTCGTAACGTTTAACAACGTATGAACGCGAGAATGATCGTTTAACATATTCGAGTAAACATGTGCGCCACCAGCGAAGTGTGTGTGTGTGCGTGCGTGCGTGCGTGCGTGCGTGCGTGCGTGCTGGCAATGTAGAAAGGAGGCGCTTAAATCGTATCGATGACCTTTATTTAAAATGACGAAAACGTCAGGGCAGTTTTCTATATAAACGACTTTCTTGCGAAATCGTTGAACACCATTATATATACTCGTTCCGATCAATGAAATCTCGTCGTCTGGACTTTTCCTGCTACATAACGTTCTCTCTCTTTCTTTCACTTTTTCCCCATTCCTCTTTGGGGCCCGCCTTTTTCCGTCCTCTTCTCTTCTCGATATTTTTATACGTTGTTGTTGCTGTTACTCCTGCTGCTGTTGCTGTTACTACTGCTGTTGCTGTTACTATACTGCGAGAGAGTTTCGATTCACATGTCGCGCTTTTTGAAACCCACGCGACCAAATGCAGGGGCGGCCCACGCCACCGGTCTCTGTCCGGGAACTCGTTCACCCACCTTCGACCTCGCCCCTTTGCATTCGCCACCACTATCACCACCGCCATTACCTCTTTCTCCATCACTTGGTTTAAAACCTCGAATAGAACGAGAAAGAGAGAGAAATCTGAAAGGAAGAAAGAAAGAAAAGAAAAAAGAGAGAGAGAGATAGTTGTGGCTATTCGGCGAACATTTCTGACAGTCTTTTCTTATCCGTTTACCAGAAACGTTTCCAAAGATTCGTGCAAAAGTTTCTCTTTCACGATCTATTGAAAAAAAAAAAAAAGAAAGTGTTCTTATAGAAGTATCGTTACGTTTTTGTAATATATTTTTCGTCAGATCTCACGTTTAGATATTTAATCAAGAACGGAACTTGGCAGTGAGCGTGAATTTCTGGTGTATTCGTGAATCATTAGCGATGACTTCATCCTCCTAACCTAAGACTTCTTCTGCTACTACTATTATACGATCTATCTTTGTACGGTGATTTAGTATACAGAAGAAAGTACTATGCATTACATCTGTTACTTGCGGATAACTTATACAATATTTTTCGATTCTCACGAGTTAAATCTTTTAAAAGGTGTTAAAAGTTACGGAGTATTAAATCTTATGTATATAAGGTTGTGTGCATCTGTTAAAGATTTTTGTTTCTTCTTCTTCTTCCTCTTTTTCTTCCGTATGCCTCTCGGAAACTGGTTGGTGAATCATTAGGTGTCGCGTTAACTGCTGCATCGGCCAATAATAAACTTAAACTCCCTTAAGTCGTCCCAGTGGCAGCTACGGGTAAAGAGAAACTTATTGACTCTTGGAAGTTAGCCTTTGAGATTGTATCACGCAAGGATAGACAGGTTTCCGGTCTATCTTGCTGATAGTGCTTTGCAAAGATTTCCTTGTCTCCCTTAGAAGGAGATTGCTGTGTTTAATCAGGAAATGACGTACAAAGACGATCAATTCATCTGCTCATTATCGAACTGATTAACTCAAGATCATTACAAAAAAGTGCTGTAATAAAATTACAAAAAATAAATAAATTTGAAATATGGCGATAACAGCGGTTACCAGTTGTCTTGGTCCACCGCCTTTGCCGCCTGGCAAACGTTTTCTTCAAAAATCATCAAAAAAACTTTCATCGACCTATCGTAGTTTTCGCGATCCAGCTATGGAATCTTGGTTACCAAACGGAATAATTGAAAAATCTGAAACTAAATTGTATCCGTGTGAATCTCGAACACCCACGATTGGAACGTTCATTCCTAGCGGTACACTCTTCAGGAGTCGTTCCGAAGGGAATCTTGGTACGCGTAAAACCGGCACAAATCTGTTCGCTGCTACTCCACTCGACAAGTGCATCAAAGCGATTTATGGCAGCTGGCGGAACCTCATGCACCGTAAGTGTCTCTCTCTCTCTCTCTCTCTCTACCTCATGTCTCCTTTTTTCTTAGGAATAAGTAAGTAAGTAAGTAAGTAAGTAAGTAAGTAAGCAAGTAAGTACTTACTTACATATGGCACGTGTCTAGTGATCTTGGTAAAATCAAAGCCTAGTTGGTTGGCTAGCTGTAGAATATCCGTTTGCTTGACTCGAGATCGATGGAAAGCTGTTCGACGAGAGCCTGTTTATGGTTATGGTAAGAGAAGAGATGACGAACCCTGACCCGCCTTGTCCCGATAGCTGTCTCGATACGCAATACACTCAAAGAACGTTCAACGAATTAAAAACGACAGACGGAGATGGATAGTCGGTTCTTTATTATTTTCCTTTGCGCGACTAATTGCTCACTGTTCGTTGGTCTATCGTCGATAAAAGAGTACTCACTTACTCTTACGACCTAAGAGAAAGATTATGCTTTCTTTGTGGAACCCCTCCTTCAAGTGGTAGAGAATGAAATATTAGGAAAAAAAAGATAAAATATTAAAAGAAAGTGAATATTTTTTTTTGCTTTTATTCAATACTTCCGGATACACGAGAGTGGGTTGAAAAGTATTGAAATTCGAGAAATAAAACCTGAGTATTTTTTGTTTTAACTAAAAGTGAGTTTTACCTGAAAAAGAATTGTTTCTACGTTAGGCTCAGAACTTTTCAACCTATGTAATAGGTCGAAATTTGCTTTTTAGTAAAATCCTCAAAAATATAAAAAATAAAAAATGTTAGAACTAGCTTATATTTGCATGAATAAAATTCTACATATATTCGATTCTTTTATTATTATATTTGTCTAGAACGTTAATGTATTTGTCGGTATCAAAGTTCTGTTATAAAATTGCAAAAAAAAAAAAAGAAGAAAGGAATGGGAAACTGATCAAAGTAAAATAATCAAGGTCGCATTTGACGTTACATACCATACTGTGTGTCGTGTTTTAACAAGAGAGAAATTGTTTCGATCGAAAACCGTATCAGCGTATTGGTTGATCGTGCTTCGTCATTCGTCGATAAACCATTAAAACATGTTATTCAAAATATATACATTTATAACATGTATGCATATTTCTGATTTGCGTACATACTACCAAAGCGAGAGTAGGCAAAAGCTGAAAGGTTGCGTTTAACGGCTTTTACAGAATGGGGAAATAAAAATATGAATTGGCGACTCGGGGTAAAGACTCGCTTTTAATCGACGGGAAAAACGGCCAGGGGAGTTGGGGTAGGGGGAGTATAGGTAATAGCGAAAACAGATAATAATCCTCGAGGTCTTCGTACGAATCGATGTTCGTTTTATCGGGCTATCCTTTTTCATTTATCGTCACATTTTATGCATCGTTCAACGTCGAAGAGTAGTAGTACGACGGTGGGCGTCGACGAGGAACGCGATTGCGCTCTCTCTCTCTCTCTCTCTCTCTCTCTTTCTCTCTTTCTCTCTTTCTCTCTTGTGACCGTATATATCTCGCGGTACACGTATGCATGTATGTATATACGCGCGAACGGAACGGAACGGAACCTGAACTCTCTGCTGATCGAAAGAGAATGAGAAAGAGAAAGAGAAAAGGATAGCCAATGAAAAGGCAGAACGAGGAGGGCATCGTTACGTCGTCGAGAGGACGGCGTTACTTGCCGGCAGCGGCTTCCAAGCTGGCTTTGCTTGGTTACTTGCTTGCTAGCTGGTTGCTCTCGGTGGCATTACTCGATAAGGCGCATTTTCTCGCGAACCTTATACCACATATTTACACATACACATATATATGGATATGTATATATGTATTGGTAAAGGCAGCTGCCTGCCAGCGGGAGAGACAGGCCTGAGTTAACTTAGATCAACCGATGACTATGACGATGACGACGAGGATGAGGATGAGGATGTTGGATGAGGATGATGACAACAACGTGATGAAAACAGACACTTGAGTTCTGTTCTCTACGAGGAGGGATGTAAAACGACTTTGTCGATTATCATTCGATCCAATTCATTTTTCCTAACAACGTTTAAAGATCGGAGAGAAGTTGGTAGAGGAAAGTTAAATATCTTAAGTGTAGAGAGTAAAAAAAGAGGAGTTAGGGAAGATTATTTATTTATTTTTTTTTATTTTTGTTAGGTATCGGAGTTCTAGAAAATTATTGACACGATCTCTAAACAATTTCACGGTAAAAAAAAAGTAAAAGATATAGGGAAAGTTTATTTATGGTAATAAAATAATCATGTTTTGTATATTATAATATAAAAAAGTAAAATTATTGATACCATTCGAAATCACGCTAAAAAAAGAGAGTGTATGCGTGTATGAGAGAAAGATCATATATCGTAATAAAATATATCGACATTTCTACACGTATTAGAAAATTATTAATAGAGAGAGAGAGAGAGAAAGAGAGAGAGAAAGAATCTATTTTATATTATTATTTATATGAAGAAATTAAGATAATATTTTTCATATATATAAATATCACTTAAATGTTAGAAAATGACTGTAATATTCTAACATTCCATTAGTTAAGAGTTTAACAACTTTTAGTTTTCTATTCTTTACGAAGGAGAATATTTTAGTAGGTATTTGTTCTGCATTATACCGAGATAACCAAGAAAGAAAACAAAAATGTAAGAGATAATAAGAGAGAGAGAGAGAGAGAGAGAGAGTAATAAAGGCGGAGGAGGAGAGTTGAAGTAGGAGGAAGAGGAAGAGGAAAAGGAAAAAGATGGTGAGAAGGAGGGGAAGGGAAGGGTGGTCAAGGGGTGGGGAAGAAAGATGGAGAAGTAATGAAATCGGCCGACTTTGGTTAGCGAAACGACGACAACGATGACGATCATTTTCTCCGAGTCCGTTCGAATCGAGTTTACGAACTCGTTCCAAGTGCAGTCCCTTCTCTATTCGTGCCACCTCCTCCCCCTCCCCCTCTTCCTTCACCTCCTTCTCCGCCTTCGCTTGTTCGTCCTTCTCTCTTCGACTCTCTTCTTGCATTACCTTCTTTTCAGATTTCGTAACCGAGCTTGACCGATCTCAACGACGAACGAAACGAGAGCGTCCTCCTCTCCCATCGTCACCCTCTCCTCAATCCTTCTTCTGATCTTTTTCTTCCTCCTCCTCATTCAGCACCTCCTTTTACTTCTTCTTCTTTTTTTTTTTTTCATTACTTCGTTCACCATTTTTGGATCGCAAGATATCCGATTGCGGAAAATCGATCTACCATATATAGGTTGTTTCATTTCGATTGATCCATTTAAAACGTAATCGTTAAACGAATGCTCGTTAATTTAATGCAAGAAAGATAGTCGAGGTCACGGACATGTGAGTATTTAAGTATATGTGTATAGATACCATTACTACTTGTCAAGAATTCGGAATTTTATACGTTAGTTATTAGATTGTCCCAAAAATATCTTCCTTTTTTTTGGTGATAAATTGCATAATATTGTATGCGTAATATTTTTTATGTTAATTTATTAAATAATTTCACAATTCTAACTTTATATTACCTTTTTTTTACTGTGTATTATTCAACATAAAAAATATTGTGCATATAAAATTATATTATAATTTAAATATATAATATAAATATATAATATAAATATATAATATAAAATTATATTTAAAATATATATTAAATATTAAATAATAAAATTAAAAAATATAAAATTATATTATATATAAAATTATTTAAAAAAAGAAAAAGAAGAGAAACTTTTGGAGCGACCTAATTTAAAAAAATTTATTAAAAAATATTATAAATTAAACCAAGATTAGATTTATATTTTAAATACAATTTACGAGTGGTATGTGTATGTGTGTGTAAAAATTAATTAAGACTAATCGGTATTTATTTTTGTTAGTTTTTCTTTGCTTGCTATGATAATTGAATAATGTTCTAGTTGATAGGAAAGCTCTCGTGTAAAACAACGATGAATCGTATCAAAATTTATCAATATACCTATTATTAACGATAAGCTGTATTAAACTTTTTAGTTTGTAGCTGTTTTCTTTCTAAGTTTTTTTTTCTTTCTATTCTTTGTAGAGAGAAGTAGGAAGTACCTTATGGTTCCTCTCTCGCAACGTGTGTCCGAGTACAGTACCAGCATGTCCTTTTTCTTCATTCTTGCTCAAGCTCGTCTGCCCAATTCTAAGAATCGAGAGAAACCCGTTCGTTCGAGCTATGTCGGTTTTATCGTTTCTTTTCTATACACAAACACACACACGTATACATTGGTTATGTACGTACGATAAAAGGAGGAAGAAAATTGCATAAAATAAGAGAAATAAAGAAAGAGTTAAAATGTTGGTTAGAAAAAGGAACGAGAAGTCCCTTCGTTACTGTTATATATATATATATATATATCTTTCTTTGTCTCTCTTTTTTATTTTGTCTTTTTCTATCCACTCTTCTTCGATAATAATAGGGAGCAATATCCGTCCGGAGTTACACTAAACTGGCATGGCTGGGCCGAGTGTGTTCCTGTTGCAGAACACCGGCTGTTGTTTCTCTCGCTAAATTGACATTCAAGTAGTATATTGGTTCTTATCGTGGTTAATGACGTTTGCCATGACTCGATCGACTGACCACTACTATTACACTAAATAACAATAACAACAACTCTTATTATTCAAAGTAGCCTGGCTGCATTTTGCCATTTATTCGATTATGAATTTATTTCGTTTATATTTTTCCTCCCCCCTCTATAACGCGTATGAACATCGTTCATACGATTTTTTTTCTTCAACGATTATCTCTCCCCGAATTAATTAGCGAGTGAGTCGGAGAAAGTTCTTAGAAAAGGGTCGATCAAAGCCAACTTGTGTTATACATATCTTTCTTTGTGTATAATACGTGCACGAGCGCGCGTATGTATATATATATATATATATATATATATATATATATATATTTGTGTGTGTGTGTGTGTGTGTGTGTGTGTGCGCGTGTGTGTGCGTATCGTATAATAATTATCGTATGTTTTATTTTAAATAAACTGGGCATCGTAATTTAGATAAAAAGCTAAGGCTTTAGATAAGCAACTTATTACGATTATCTATCGGACGTATTATTATCTATCTTCTATTAATATCTGTATAAAATATATTGATCTAAGCGTTGATAGGATATACGAAAAAAGAAAAGAGAAAAAAAAGGTAGTATGTTCCTTCTATCTTTTTCTCTATCTCTTTTTCTCTCATGTTCTTTTTATTCGTGTTAATTAAACGGTGTGTGGTGCACTCCCCACACGTCATGTTGTTTGTTACACGCGTTAGGACTGCGAACGCGATAAAAAGTCATGTCTTGTGTGTATGTGTGTTGTATCAAAGTGACGTATATACGATGTATCGAACTAGGAATGACACATGTGTCACGTTGACACGTGCTAACACGCCTACGCCGTAATTCTCTAATGATAGCTTTTGAATTGTCATAATAACTATTTCCAGTTGGCGTTTTACCGTCTTTGACCGTTCTTCTTCCATCTAACTCGAACTAAGAAAAGAAATGAAAAGAAAGAAAAGGAAAAAAATGATGATTATGATTATGATGATGATGAAGAAAAAGAAGAAGAAGAAAGAAAATAGACGATTCAATATTTGAAGTAGAGCCTAGTCATTTGCATGACGACTTTAACTCTTCAACGACATCGTTAGTTCGATATTAATTTATGAAAAGTGACTTAAGAAGAGTATAGTACTTTTCTGTTCTTAAAGAATTCTTTTCTGTATTGTATTTTCTTCAAAAAGTTTGAGATAGAAAGTATATTGGTACGGGTAAGCATACACAGTGAGTAATTTTTTTTATTCTTGAATGTTAAACAATTTTTATTTTGTGTGTGAACAAATGATGTAATAAATATTTATTTATATATTATTTTAATTTATTTATTAATTAATTTATTTATATATTTTATACTTATATATTATCTAAGGTATAATTTATTCAGTTACTAATCAATATTCAAATCACGCCAATTTAAAATTTTCTATAATATTATTTAATCATTAAAAAATGTTTAAAAATAAAATTGTAAACTATTATCAAATTAAATACAATGCCACTAAATTTTACAATTTTTTTCTTGATGAAAAAAATTAAAGTCGATCATTGTATAAGAATTGAGAAAAGGAACTTGCTGTACAACAAATTCCAGTTGACTATAAAAGAGACGAATGAACAATTTAATTTGGTTTTATCGAGATCAATCGTTTTCTTATTTTCTTCTTCTTCTCCTTCTAAAAAAAATTAAACACAAAAGGAAAAAAAAAGAATCGTGTCGCAATCGATTCTAATCGTTTTCGTTTAGAAACTAGTCGGGTCCAATTGGTGGGAAGAAACGTCGTCTTCGTCCTCGTCGTGAAGTAAAGTAAAGTAAAGTGAAACGCAGGATCGAAATAACGAGAAAAGAGAGACTTTCGTTCTCGATCGATCGATCGTACATACCCGTCGTACGTTCTTTCCGTACCGTAATTCCGCGTCCCTAGCTAAGGTTGTGCTCGTAAATTACCCTCGGTCCATCGGCCGAGCATCGCAAGGAAGAAAAGAAGCAAAGCTGATCGTTCGTTGGCCAGGCAGGCACACACAGTACGTGCATTGTAAGTAAGCCTTCGTTAAGTTGTGTGCCACGTATCATCGATATATACACACTCACACGTGTCCTTGCATACGTGTGCATACGTTTGCATATGTATATGTATATACAACCAGTGAATATAGGTGCACACCCGTGTGTTTACGCGTAGAGTATAGGTATATGTTGTGTTTACGTATTTTTATGCGAATACCGGGTGTGTACGGGTGTATTTGATGGTGATGGTAATGGTGATGGCAATGGTGTAGTGTCTATGTGAAGTTTGTAGAAGGTAGGATATGTGAGCTCACGTAAGCAGTAGCAAGGAGGGACCTTCGCAGAAACGATCTGGAAACTGGCACGTTCGATGCCGAGCGTACGAGGACTCGAATGAACTTTGTGAACTAGATCGTACGTTGCACACCACACCACCCCCTCCTTCCTCCCTCGTCGCGTATCCCATCGTAAACGGAGAGGCAGAATATAAACCAAGCGACTTTTCGATTAACTTTCAAGTCTCTAAGTATATTGCTTTTAGGGGGAGTTACCTTTAACTTTGCTTATAGACTATCGAAGAAATAAAACTAATTCTCACATAGTCGTTTGAACTTTTCTAATTGTAAGTTTATTCGTTTCTTTTTTTTCTTTTCTTCTTTTTCCCTAGAGAAATAGAAAAAGAATATCTTGAAAAAAAGTATTTATTGAGTTATTAGTTTTGTTAATCGATTCTAAGTTCTATTGTTTTTTCAACAGGAGGGAAGAGGATAAGATGGTAATTTTTTTTTGAAGATTGTCGAAGAAATAAAATTAATTCCTATGCTAATTTAAACTTTCCCAAGTTTTTTCATTCGTTTTAATTAGAGAGAGAGAGAGAGAGAGAGAGAGAGAGAGAATATGAATGTGTGTGTATACGTGTTAAACGAAAAAGTATTTAATGTTTTTAGTTTAGTTTCGATCGTACTGATTGGCATTCATTTCAATAGTTTATTTATGCAAAAGTTATTTGGGGAAAGTAAAATAAATGGGCAGAAGAAAGAAAGAAAAGAGAGGTGTTGATAAAAATAAAAAAAGAAAAAAAATGCAACAACCAAAAAACCTTTGGAAAGTTTGGATTCAACTTACTCCCTGGTATACTTTAATTAGCAAGTTTATTTTCGAGGAATAGTAATCATCATCATCATCATCGTTCGAGGAAGTTCGAGAAGGATGATGATGTGTACGTGTGGAATTATTTACGAACACTTATCGTATTTCTTCTTAAAGTAAGTCGAGCAGAGATCTATACACCGCGTATCTATATTTACGTGCCTTAAGGATCTTCTCTCAATGTGGATACAAAACGTGCTGCTGTCTTTAAAAGCCTTTTCAAAATAACATTTCAACGTTCCTATCTTATATATACGTATTTAGTTACGTGGGCGTGTATACACGCGTCTTGCATACAGTAATAAATAAAATTATATTTACACTAATTCAATTTTATTATTTATCAAACAACATTCTTGATATGCATCATCCGGTTCTTCGTTTATTTTTTTCTTATTAAATATAAGGTGGTGTTTCATATTACAGTGGAACATTACAATAACCTATTTTCAAAAATTTGTAATAATTAAATTATAATTAAATACAATTACAAAATAATAATTTAACCTGTTTACAATAACCTATCATTTTCTTATTACTCATACATATTTGCAAAAACTAAATATATTTTTCCTCCACCCAAAAATTATTAATTATACAAATATTATATATTTGCAAAATCTAAATATATTTTTGTCCCACCCAAAAATTATTAAATTACAATTTGATTTATTTATATTATATTTTGGGTTGTATGGGGTGGAAGTAGGTGTAGAAGGAAATATTTCTTGGATA
This sequence comes from Polistes dominula, assembly GCF_049000335.1. Lineage (NCBI taxonomy): Eukaryota > Metazoa > Arthropoda > Insecta > Hymenoptera > Vespidae > Polistes > Polistes dominula. The sequence goes on along the minus strand of NW_028300925.1, from coordinate 8,276,931 downwards.
CTTTTGTTAGGTACTGTATCGTTATGGTGAAGATAGCATAATAGTATTTACGGAAGGACCATATCGAAAACACATGACACATTTTAAAATTCTAAAGTAAAAAGAATATAGTTTATGTACGCGTTAGAAGAACGTAGTTGTTAAGACTTTTGGAAGATGATCTTTCATCCAAAGATTCCAAAGACTCCAAAGACGATGGACGACGAAAAGTCCAACAGAGTAATACATTAAAAGACATAAGAGGAGCATGTCGAAACGAGCGCGGTTTCTCTATCCTACTTTTGTAAACGCTCATGTTCGTACTTACCTCGACAACGACGACAACGACGAACGATCCGTTCTTCACGTTCGACTTTGTACGTAAGCATACACCGTACACACTTACTCACGTGTGTATACTAAAGGTATCTTGCATTTAGCGAGAATATGTGCTTCGACTTCAACTTTATCTTACTTTCGAGTCTTCGTTCGAGTTTCTTTTCTCCCCCGTCCGTCCGCCATCCGCCCCCTCTTTTTTATTTTTTTTATTTTTTTTTATCAAGGTTATTTTTTTATTTGAAATATATATATATGAATATTTTTCATTCATTTATTAACACCTGGAATCTATAATAATAATAACCATGTCGATAAGGTTGTTTATTTATCGGTATTTTTTAAATATTTTTCATTTTTTTTCTTTAATATTTATAATAAAGAGTTTTTTGTTATAAGTGTGTTTGGTATTTTATTAATATATAAAATTAATATTAAAACATCAACGAGAAAGCAACCTTATCGTCATCTTATACCTATTATAATATATATATATATACTGATGATCTATTTAAAATGCTATATAATGTTATTATTTATAACAATTATAATATTTATATTTTTCTATTAATAATTAATTTTTTATAAAAGAAAATGTTTCAAGATACTGAACTTTAACAGATTACAAAAAAATGTTATAATAATAATAATGATAATAATTATAAATTGTATCGCGTTCTTTATGTAGAATAAACATTCCAGTAAACCGGCAAGATCGTTAAGAAGAAATAAAGCGCGCTAGAAGATTAATGCAATTTTGCAAGAGATGCACGAGTTAGATGTGGGTCGTGTTCTCTCTTTCTCTCTCTCTCTCTCTCTCTCACACACACACACACAATGCAACGAAGTACATAGCACGCCCATCATCGTCTCGCATACCACGTCTATTTATGCCAAAGATAGTACGACTGCTCGGATTTTATTTCGTTTTGTTTCTACGTTCTAACTATATCAAACGTGCTTAGTGGACATTTTAAAAAAGAATCTACTTTTTAGATCTCTTTTTTATCTTTGCCTTTGTCGTCACATTTGATAAAAAAAATAAAAAAAACTATTGTATCATCCGTTAATTGAGTCGCATATGATAATCTTTTCGATAAGAATAAAAAAAAAGAAAAATAATTTAAAAAAAATATGATTCCTTAACGATTTGTCAGGAAATGTAACCCATCGTCATTTGACAAGGTAAAATTAAAAAAAGGAAAAAGAAAATACAAAAGGAATAGAAAGGATGGTGGTAGTGGGTCGAACTGCCATTTCCAGTCGAGTTCTTTCAATCCCCATCAAAAGAGGACACGATGTCGGAAGAGAAGTGCGAAGTAAAGAAGAAGTAGAAGAAGTAAAAGTTGAAGTAGAAGTAGAAGATTCTTTTTCAAGAGACACAAGAGGCAAAGTATTTAAATTTTGTAAGCAAGCTCAGTGGTTCCTTGGGGTGTCCCCAAAGTCCTCTATCTTTTTCTTCCTTCTCTCTATCATCATCATTCTAGTCTCTTCTTCATTATTCCGCTACGTAGCAGCTATACTCAGCGAGATAGATATAAAAAAAGAAAAAGATAGTTCTCGGAAAGAAGAGTACCAAAGAGACACGAGATGACGACTCCTCCTTGTCTCTTTGTCCCGTCGAAAGACATCAGTTTTTCTGTGTTTGCGCAACCAATTGACACAGCCCGTTGACTTTGACCTCCTCCTCCTCTTCTTCTTCTTCTTCTTCTTTTTTCTTCTTTAACTCCACCTTCTACTCCTTCTACTTCTTCTTCCTTGTCCTATATATCCCCTCAAGTCGCGTCAAGTTCTCCTCTCTCTCCTTTCGCACCTACGCCAGATAAAGGAAACCTTCCTCGTCCACCTACGAGCATTGAAATCTTGTGAAAGAATAATGTTAATTATCACGTGTCAAGTAGTCAAAAAAGCTACTACTACCTTTTCTTACTTTTCACAAAACTCGCTTTTATTGTCGGATCATTTCTTTTCTTTTTGTTTATTATTTCATTCAACTAACTATTGGATTGTCCTGAAAGTTCATGCCGATTTTGACGGAAGATTAAAATGCAACGCATTTAAGTTTCTTCTTTTTTGGTATATATTTATTAAATTATATATAAGTGTCATTCTGTTTTACAACCTTTCTAGGGGGGGGGGGGTAACATACAAATTTTCTCCCTCCAGAACTTTTTAGGTTTTTCAGCAAAAAGAACTTTATGCCACCTATCGAAAATCAGCACGAACTTTCCGAACAACCCAATACTTAACATTGATTTATATTTCTGTATTTCTAACTATTTTCTAATAATACTTTTGAAGAATGAAATAAAATAAAGATGAAGAAGAAAAAGAAAATGGTCTTGTTTGATCTTGCAAAATATTTTTTTGACTTTTACACCATTTCTTTTCCTTTCTTTCTCACGTTTCTCAGAAAGATGAAGAAAGGTCCGTGGGGGATATTTGGCATTGTAAACTTTTACGTCGTCTTTCCGTTCGTTCTCTTATCGTGAGTGACGTAAGGCAACGAGTTTGGTCAGCCAAGAAACGCTTGGGGCAATAAACCTTCGAGTTTCCGGAATATACTTTCAGGTTGAGAGTAGTAGTAGAGAAATAGAAAGAAAGAATGAAAGAAAGAGAGAGAGAGGAAGAAACAAGTCTGAATTTAGACGCTGTCGGTGGTGCTTTAGCATCTTTCTTTTTCTCTTTTTTTTCTTCCTTTTATTTTTTCCCCTTCTTCTTTCTTTTTTTGTACAAAACCACCCTCAACATCATCCTCGTCTTTGGAGAAACGAGAAAGGTAGTCATTGTCGTTGAGTAGAACCCGCGACTGTTGTAGGTTATATATCCGCGAAAAGAAATGATTAGGGGAAAGAGAAAAAAGAGAGAGTGAGAGAGATATATATGAAGTGTGCGTGTTGGTAGTGTTCGTTCATACTTCGGTCTCTTTCGTCGTCGGCACGGCGACGAACGACGACTACTACATTCTGGTATTGAGATAATTAGAACGGCTGGTGTCGTCCTCCTCGTCATAGTCATCATAGTTGTCGTCGTCGTCGTCAACGTTGCGTTACATCAAGAGTGACGTAAAGGAGAGAAAAGAAGAGAAAAAGAGTGAAAGGGGGAGAAAGAGAGAAAAAAAAGGGGGAGCCTGTTGTAACGATTCAAAGAGGCGAAATATTTTCTTGACGCTTTCTGCTGCTACTGCTGTTACTATACTTGAGGATACAACACTGTGTTGTAGTAGTCTTCTTCTTCTTCTTCTGCGGCAGCATCTCGTGGTTTGCTGCTGTTGACGGCTGCCAATAGTTATGTTGTTGTTGTTGTTATTGTCGTTTGTTTCTTTGAATTTTATATTACGCGCTTTACGAGTACGCAACATCGGTAAAACACAATGGAAGACGTGATTCATCGGGATTGCATCTCTCTTTCCTACCCATTCTTTTTCTTTCTTATATTTTCCATCACTGTAAGAGAGAGAGAGAAGAGTCGCGTTAATCAACGAACTGCAACGAATCGTTGCCTCGTTATCTTTATAGAAAAAGAGAGGAGGGTAGGTGGATAGGAGGAGGAGGGAAGGAAAGAACGAGGAGTAGGTAGTATATGCACATATGCATTGGCGGTGATCCAATGGGCTGCAGTAAAAACTTTTATCGATTTTCTCATTACGTCGCATTCTTAAACGACTTAACGTAATGTGCTATTGCTGGTGAAAATGATGCACCATTCTTGGAACGGGGTCTTTACCGATCCTGCCCAATAATCGACTTTAATTCACAACGAGCGCACAATCATTAAAAGGCTCTCGTTTCTTTCTCGAATCTTCGTCGAGAATATCTTTCTCTTTTTTTTGTCAGGCCTCGTCGTCGTCCATCGATCACGCTAATTTTAAAATAAATGCTTGTTCGGTGATAAGAAGACGAGAACAATTTTTCTGACTTTCCACATAAATATTTATTTCCAATATTATTTTATTTTGCATCATGTTCCAATGTTTCATCTGTTTCAAAATAATATAATAAATTTAATGAAGAATATATGACCTGTAAATATGAAATATATTATTTATTTTTTGTTTGCTTATGGCGAATGTAATGATTTTAAATGTTATTTATGAATTTTTTTTTGAATGTTCCAGTTGGCGGTATGAGCCGGCCGTCGAAAGCCGTCACTCAGGCGAAGAAAGTAGCGCCGCCGGCCGTACCTGATGTATTTCGACATTCTGGTTCTTCGTTTGGTTCGGCCGGATATGCGAGCAGCGAAGATAGCTGCTTCCTCCCTGGAAGTGGCGGGGGTGGTGGTGGCCCGGCCACCGACGATGCTTCTTATGGGATGCCATCTGGAAAAAGTCCGGGTCCTATTTTTACGCACCCTGGATTTGCCTTTCCACCGGTTGTTGGCAAATACGCCCACGCGGAGGATCAAGGTACTGAGAAAACGTATTTGAACAATTTTCCCTTCCTTTTATTTTCTTTCCCTTTCTTTTCTTCAATCCGTGACCGTATGCGAACAATCTCAATTGACATGGTCTTGGAAAAACGATCAAATGTATCTATTCAATTTGAAGGTATCGACATGACCCAAAGTCCCGGAAGAGATAGCCCTGGTAGTTCGGGATCGGGTTCGGGTTCGAGACATTCAACTGCGTCTTTGGATTCTGGAAGAGCGTCTGGATATCATTTGGGTCCGCGCGGACCTGGTGCTCTCGCATCATCGCCGAGGTGTTCCATCAGCTCCCTTGGGAGCCATCCCGACAGACCGGCGGATCTCGACGTCGTTCACGCTTGGCTGACCGAGCTACAATTCGAGGAATACTTTCCCCTCTTTGCTTCGGCGGGTTACGATCTTGCTACTATAACGCGCATGACGCCGGAGGATCTCACGGCTATAGGTATATATATATATATATATTTACACATGTTGTATATTTTTGCTATTGCATGAAATATTTGTCTTCATCACGTTTATAATATCGTATCATTTGTTTTCACAGGTATTAAGAAACCCAATCACAGGAAGCGTTTAAAAGCGGAGATAGACAATTTGAATATAGGAGACGGATTACCTGAGCACGTACCTGGTTCGCTTGAGGAATGGCTCAGACTTTTAAGACTCGAGGAATATCTCGGTGCTCTTCATCAACAGGGTATGCGTTCGGTCGAAGACGTTACGACACTTACTTGGGAGGATCTTGAAGACATTGGTATTGTGCGTTTGGGTCATCAAAAGAAATTGCTATTAGCTATCAAAAGAGTTAAAGATATTCGAGCAGGCAAACGCATACAACCTTTGGATCTCGCACGTCTCCCACCTCATCCTGGACACACGCAGGTGATTAAACAATATCAATGCTAATTTTATTCTAATCCATTTCGCCAGAAATGTATGATCTTTTTTAACGAGTTTTTTCTTATACAAAAAAAAAAACAAAAATATATTCAAAATGGGAATAATACGAGAAAAACATTGTAAGAGATGTTAAGGATCTTTACGATTCAGCGAGCTTATACAGAGAGATCAAGTCACAACAACCCCTTAATTTTATTCAAGGCAACAGTTTGCCTTCGACGGAACCAAGAGGTAAAATTTGCATTTTGATCGGTTCTCAGGACGTCGTTATTCAACGAGGCGGTCCCGACTTGCCGTCGCCCGACGAGGACTGTTCCTCGCCTGTTTTAAGATCCTTCCAAAGGGGTGGAAACGAAGGAAATACCGGTGGTGCTTGGAGGAGCATGTACGCTGCTCTACCGAGTGATTACAATACGGTGGGAAGAGGTGGGTCTAGAGGAAAGTCTTTGGAAAGCTTGGAAGACGCACCGCTTGGTTATCCACCCTCGCCGGCGCCACAATCGCATCCACAACCTTTAGATTGGCGCCCGCGAAGCTTTGAGGATGGTGATCTCACTCCTACGAACGATGCTTCAGCAGTAGATGCGGGTGGAGGAACTCTTCCACGTCCGAGACATTGTTTGGTTCGTCCGCGGCCTGTTGCAAAGGTATAATAACAATCAAGTTGATTGTCATCGATTCATTACAGTGTTCGTTAAAAAAAAAAGAATTTAAGAATTTAATGATAGAGGAACGAATGTATATGAATAGATCTGACGTCATGACGTTTCAAAATGTAGGTCACCGCGACACCAGGGCAGTTCAAATCGCTGCCCCGAGATTTCGACAACAAGTATCAATTGACGTATGGATTGGAAAGTAGTCCGCATCTTCCAAAACGTTGTCCACCATCCCCACCTAGACGACAAAGTTCGAGAGACACAAGTGGGCCAACAGTCGTAACTGTTGGTGGTTCGACCGTTGGTGACGTCGTTATAGATTGCAGCGGTCCCGTGCCTACTGCTTCCTGCGAGGATCATCATCACCAACATCAAACGCATCATCATCTTCAACATCATCATCATTTACATCATACTCCGCCTCCCCCACCAGCACCAGCGCCAGCATCTTCCACTTCTCAACCAACTAATCGACCACCGTCCTCGATGTCACGTTCCTGGGGCAGTGTCAGCGTCAATGTTAACGAGGAACACGAATTAATTGCCTCGCTTGCTCTGCAACATCGGAATGGATCCGATGCTAGCTTTAAGGTATTATTTTTCAATCAAATTTCTTACATAAGAGAAAATTCATTGGTGTGTTATGATTATTGGATATTAACGTGAACATCTGTTTAAATGTTTTTTTGTAGTCGAGTTCAAGTACAGAATCAGACTCGTTACCATTTGCTAACGAGAATGCTGGTACAATAAAGCAGAGAGCTGCTCGGGCCCAAGAATACGCGACGAGTGGTGGTGGTGGTAGTGGTGGTATCGGTAGTCACATCGTTGGACATCATTCAAGCAGCGGTGGTGGTGGCCTTGGCGAACCTGCCGATGTTCTCAATGATATTGGAAATATGCTTGCTACATTGACCGACGAATTAGATGCGATGCTCGAAGAGGAAAAACGTCAGGGCCTGAATTCATAATCGTCACTGCCTTTAATTTTGCACTTTTTCAATTACTTGCTATTAAACTTCCTACTAGCGTTGCCATAATTGACGGCGAGTTCACACGGAATCGCAACAATTATTACCTAGGAGATAATACTACACTACACGTGAACTTAGAAACTTGACAAAGATGGTGTAAACAACAAAACATTTGTTATAGTAGTAGTCACCGTGAAAAGACACGGGGGCTGATACACGGATAATTGAGAACGACCTGAGATAATACGAAAAAAAAGAAAATGAAAATAAAAAAAAAGTATTAGAAAAAGATAGAAAAACTAATGATACAAGGTGACCGAATTGATAAATGAGTCCTTTACGCCTTCGAAATTTTGTCGCGGATGGCAAAAAGAAAATAAATGAAAAATCGTTAATTTTCAATATGGCGATAGATGGCTCAGTTTAAATGCGTTTGCGCTACGTCGATTTAACGACAAATGTAGTCAAATTATGTCACGGAATATAAGAGGATATTTATATGCGCTAAAAAATGCGTCAAAAATCGTCGATACGACGAAATATTACGAATATGCCTTTTTCTCCGCGCGTTTGTATTTTTCGATTGGGTTTTTTAATCTGTTTCTTTTTGTTTTTTTGTTTGTTCGTTTGTTTGTTAATAATTAGGGAGGGGAAGATCTTTATTTTTCTATGGGAAATATTACGAACTTCCATTGAAGTTTCCAGAGATATATATATAAGCTGATTTTGCAGCACAGTTGCACAAGTTTTATTTTTATTTTGAAATAAATTTTTTTTTTATCACCACACACACGGAAGTAAAGTAATTGTATCGTATTTCTATTTTTCTTTTCATTTTATATTTTGAAACATTATGGTGTCATTAAAAATGACACACGATCGGGATGTATATTAAATTGATTGATTAATACGATACGTTTCTTCGCGACATGTATTATATATTTTTCACGAAAGCAATTTTGTTAAAAAAAAAAGAAAAAAAAAAGAATAAAGAAGAAACATAAATATTTGCATACGTACAAGAAATCGTGGGATAGGGGTGAGGGTTCGCGAATAATAATAACGGATTTTGATTCCTTGCGAATAATTCTTACAAAGCGTAATAGTTGGAGCCTTTTGAAACGTTTAGAAACAAAAAAAAATGAAATCTTACCAAAAAAAAAGACTGAAGCATCATTTTCTCTGGGAATTTCATAGCAGCAGATATTATATCACGTACATGCATACTTACATACATACATACAACATACATGCATACATTCCAACTATCGACTTTTCCTTTTTCACTTCCGTCCTTCCGTAGAGACTATATTATAATGTGACCGGGACCTTCGATGACCGTTATGACAACTTAAATACTTATTGTGTAAGGAAAAAAAAGTTTCGCGTTCCGTACTCGGATTTATACCATATAAATCATTCACTCTCGTTATAGGCTACGCGATACGACAAAAAAAAAGAAAAGAAATGAAAAAAAAAAAAAGAAAAGAAATGAAATGAAATGAAATGTAGTTACCAACTATTTCAAAGTTAGGCGACAATACATACACATATTCACGATCGTCACATACACAATAAAATTTTAGCAAGGAAAGAGGAGAACTTGAAATTCAAATAAACGTCTTCAATTCGTCTCGAATTCCTTCGACGAAGTTCCAACGTGACTTTATTATAAAAATAATAATAATAATAATAATAATAATAATAATAATAATATTAATAATAATAACAATAATAATAATATAAATAAATAATAATAATAATAATAATAATAATAATAATAATAAATATTAATAATAATAATAATAATAATAATTGAGAGAAAATAAAGCCGACCGAGAGTAAGATAGAAGGAAAGGAAATTATGAGAATGAAAGAAAGAAAGAAGGTTCTTTGCCAGCGATCGAATTTTTCAAGGCAATACGGTTTTAGCGGTGAGACATTATTACTGTATGCCAATTAACATTTTGTATTTATTGTCTGTACTAATAAACATAGTGACGTACGCGTAATTCACTATTACTGTGTGTGGTGCGACCGTATGGTGCGGATAGTATCCATACGTATCAAATCAAATCGTAATCGTAACAATGAAACGTTATGTAATAACACACAGTGTCCAGGTGCTTATTGCTCCGAATACTGGTGCGTACTGAGACTTCTATGTAGGATTGTAAGAAGCATGAAATTTAATAAGGAAAGAATATAAAATAAAATAAAATATTAAGTTAAATAAAATAAAATAAATAACAAGTTAAAGGAATAAACGTATTATAGAACGTGAGTTTTTAGTGAGAATAAAAAAAAGAAAAAACTGTCAACTAGGTATTCATTGTCATGATTGAAATATGGAACGTTGATCAAAATATAAGATACGAAAAAAAACTGATTGGTCTATTTTACCAATATCTGAAGAAATGCCCGTCGAGGTCTCCGTATGGACCAGTTTCTTTGATTAAAGAAAAAAAGATAGAAAAATAGAACAAAAGTAAACGAAAAAAAATAGCGTGAATTGCGAATGGAACACGTTGGATGTATTTACTTATTGTAATCGCTCCTCTGATGCACTTTATTATATTTTTTTTGCCTCGACATGGGTCATTGCTCTTAATTGGATTCAATTATACGTTCCACCGACATGACAAAATAAAACACACGCTGTAGAACACGTAAATACACACAGAAACATGAGATACACTTATAAACTTAGAATTAATGGATTTAAAAAGGAAAGAAAAAGAAAAGTAAAAGAAAACGAAAAAATCGGGCACCGCCAACAAAGCGCAGTGCGCAGATTTGTCTTGTTAACTACTGTAGTTATATAGTTCTATACATACATATTTATATATATATATACCATCGGCGAGCAGTGAATTTTGGGGGAGGGGGTCGTGTTTTGCGGTGCTAGAGGATTGAATATATTTTATTTTTGCTGTTTTGTTTTGTTTTAATTTCTTTTCATTTTGTCAAGTTTTAAAAATGATGTTTATTAAATTATAAAATTTAACATAAATCATTGCTTGCGTTTATCATGATATATATATGTATATATAGAATATATATTACGATATACATAGAAGAAGAAAAAGAAGAAGAAGAAGAAAAAAAGACATCTTGAAGTGCTGAGTGACGGATCGAGAGGATCTCTGCGAACGACAACAAATACTCGTGCGATCGTCGTTTTCTTTTTTCTTCTTCTTCTTCTTTCTTTTTTCCGGACACCTCTGACAAATTCTTACCGATTATGATTTCGGTCGAGTAAGTTTGCTGTTGTATACTATGATCGAGAGGTGTTCATCTTCTTCTATCGAAAAAAACCCGAAAAAGACATACGAGAAGAATATTCTTCGAAGATGGGAAAACGACGATAGAATGATGATCCACTACCCCTCTCCTCCTCTTCCTCCTGTCCATTCCCTTGTTCCCCCATACCCATCTCCTTTTCCACTCCATCCTCATCCCATATATATATATATATATATATATATATATATATATATAGCAAATGGATATCGACGATAAAGATGAACGTGACTCGTGTGTTTGAATTTCAAATATTGATTAATAATAATATTTCCTCCCCTTAATTTATATCATTCGTTCCTCTCGTTAGAAATATTATATTAGTAGAGATTCTTCCTTAAAAGAAATAACGCATCTTCCATATCGTATACTTTATAAATGCGATCAGTCGTACTTCCTCGTAGGTAGTTTAATCATTATTGGAAAAAAGAACGAGAAAGGTAATTAACATCTGCGATGTTTTTTTTCTGTTTTGTTTCTTTTCTTTCTTGTTTTATTAATTTTTTTTTTAATAGATTTATAACACCATTTTTTTGAGAAGCGATTTTTGTAGAACAGTGTTTTGACTATTATGGAAACACGTAGGCAGCTAACGAATAGTTTCCTGAAAGCATTGCTTCTGCATGGTGTATACATATTATAAATATATATATATATTATATTATATTATATTATATTATATTATATTATATTATGTTATATTATTATATTATATTATTATATCATATTATTATATTATATTATTATATTATATTATATTATATTATATTATATTATATTATATTATATTATATTATATTATATTATATTATATTATATTATATTATATTATATTAGAAATTAGAGTTATAGATTTTGTACAAACGTATATATGCGTTGCCACGGTCTCGCTCGAGCGAGCACTCAGATGCCCGCCTAAGTTGCATTGTACAACCCCCTCTCCCTTCCATGTTGGTTTAAATGCGCGTTAAATATATTATTTGATTTAATAATTACGAACGAAGGTGATTGCTCTTTAAATAAAGCCAATTGACGCACCTACTTGCTGATATTTGCCGGATCTATTCTCCGCAATCATTCCAATATTCCTTGCATCTACTGCACTATAGAAGATAAATAGTGCAACGATGAATCATCGTTTACGAGGGGTGGTGTGTATGCCTTCAAATAAAATACTACTGGGGTGTTACGTCAAGGGTATAAGAAAATTATTGGTTCACTTTTTCACTAAGTTATATTTATACTCGTCTTGATAGAGCAAATTTCTATCGGTTTTATTACGCGAGTGTGCCTCTGTATGTATGTTTATTATTACGACGTTGGAGTTTTTGTTCTATCGATAAAAAATTTAATCTCGCATGCAATGGCCTTGCACGGTGTGCTGCATCTTACTTTTAGAGAAAGTGACGCGTAGTAGATAAAGTAAATATGTATGTACAAATGTACTTACTTGTTTGCTTACTGTACATATATACTTAACGTGGGTTAAGGAAAAAGTTAATGATAGAGTATATCGCGTGGAATTTCGTAGATCTTTTCTATTATAAAGTTAAATGTTAAATCATAAAATAACTCTAGTCTCTCGATAGTTTAACAAAGAGAATTTCAAACGTTTTCTTTTTTAATTCCGCTTAATTTCTTTTTTTTATTTTTGTGACGCACGACTTCATTTAAAGAGTTTTCATTTTTCAACTTTCAATAATTTCAAATAAATGAAATCTATATTATAGAAAATAATTCGATATCGATACGAATGATTGAGAATAAATGGAAAAGAAAAAAAAATTAACTAACTAATGTTAGAGTTACAATTCGTAAAATACAATTTGCGTTTTAGAGCGAAGCGGGATCGATTTTTGATCCAATTCTATTACTGGTGCTGCTGCTGGAACGAAAATTAAATGTCACTCGTAAATAGGATCTCTAAAAAAAGAAACGACAACGGTGACGACTTTCAATCGCAGTTTTGCTTTTCTCAGCGTTTTCAAAGGAAACCATACCGTATTCGTGAATGAGTACGTCTGTTTGAAAAAGAAAAAAAACAGAGGAAGATAAAAAACCGAGCCATCGGATATTTTTTCTTCTTTTTAATACTCGTATTACCTCTGTTGTAAAGCTGTTACCACCCTTATCCTACCCCAGCTCTTTCTTACTCACCCCCTTCTTTTTGTTGGTTCTTCTTATTCTCATACATATTTTGTCGTAACATTGTATTGCAACATACTCTCTAAAGTTTTTGACACGGCTTGTTGAAAACGTTGTATTTAATATATATATCTCTAAGTTTTTTTCTATTCTCATCTACAGTCCAACGCAAATTTTCCCTTTGTTTTATGACAACGTTGTTCTCTTTGAAACAGTTTCTCGTAGACACACAGTGAGTCAATCTCTACCAAACGGAGAATTTTAACATACTTCTTTATACATATACAACGTAGCATGATGCTCTCCTTCGTTTGCTGGAATTCGGTAAGCCCTTTTATCTCTTTGACTCTTTTTATATTTACTACTTCTTTTCTATTTCATTCTTGTTTTTTTATTTTCAGTCATTTTTTATTACGTCGGACAATTTTTAAAAGACTTTTAATAATAGCAATTTAACGAAAAACATTTTATAATTCTTTATTAACATATCGATGAAATTAAAATACGGGTTTTAATCTCAAATAGAAAGATGTAAAGAAAAAAAAGCAAAAGTATTTTTCTTTTCGTTCTAATCTACGTACGTCATCTTTCCTTAGGGTCTTTCTCTCTCTCTCTCTCTCTCTCTCCCTCCCTCTTTCATTATTTCTCTCTTTCACTCACTCGAAGAACGTGATGTCTTTCGAAGCGCGCTGCTATTGGTTCTCGCGCGTCACTTGGTTCCGCGGTCGGTCGCAAGATGACGTCGTTGAGTGTTTGCACGGCGCGCTATGTCGCTACGAATTAGTCGACTTATAACCCTGGTACGGTTTGTGTCGTATCTAACTTTCTGTGTTATTTTTTTTTTAAACGGCTCGCGTCGCGCGTATGGCTCGCGCGCGCGCATGCCACTCGCCTGTCCCATTACGTTCTTTTTTATTATTTCCTTCTTTCTTTTATATATTTTTCTTTTCTTTTGTTTATCTTCGTCTCAACTTCGTGTGGTGCTTTAACAATAATATCTCGCGAGTGTGTTTTAAGGAAGAAGAAGAAGAAGAAAAAGAAACTTAAGGAAAAGTGTTGGAACGTTATTTTTACTACAGGAGAGTGTTGCTGCTGATGCTGCGAGAAAGCTAAGGTACAAATACATTTGCAACCATCGACTATTACGGTTCTCTTTATTTCTCTCACTTTCAATGTATTTCTCTCTTTCTTTCTCATCTTTCATATTTTCTTGATATCACGGAATGTCGGAACTCGTATTCGTTCTTATTCTAGTGTTCATAGAAGCCTAACAACCATTGCCGATAAAACTTCAGGTGGTTTTTATTTTTTAATTATAGCAATCTCTTATATTTTATCTCATTTACTTTTTATTTATATATTTATTTTTTTGTTATATCTAAAATCGTTTAGTTACTTTTAACAATTACAATTTCACGTAAATGTAAATTTCGGACGTATTTAGGAATTTTAATATACACAAATTTAAATATCCAGTTGTATAGTGCAGTTTAAAGGGTTATCAGGAACGAATTCATTTATTCTTTCTTCTGCCATCGTATTCGCGGGCGAATCCAAAGTAACAATCGATTATATACAGTAGCGCGACTTGGTCATTGAAAAAGTTCAATTCATTCGATCTTTTTTATTAACACTTTTGAACAACATTTTCAAGAATAATATTCTATTATTAATATTACCCTTTTTCCTTATAAATCTTTCATGTTCATTTTTTATTTTTGAAATTCTTTTACTTATATTATCATCAATGTGAAAGTGCCAATATAGTAATAGCAATGTATACACTTTGATGATTCGAAAGCGCGTGATGTATCTTTTTGTTATTGACGATGAATCGTCGTATCTTTAACATGAAGAAGATTTGTTCGATTTTCAATTGGAAAGAAATAAAAGAGCAAAGTAGATAGACGAATAGATAAATAGAGAAAGAGAAATGATGTTGGCGGCGGGGGTGGCAGGGGTGATGGTGGTAATGGTAGTGTTGGTGGAGTAGGAGTAGGAGGATGAGGTTGAGGATGATGATTTTCGGTTCGAAACTCGCACGCTTTCCCTCGAAACGATGAGGACGTTGCGCGCCGTGGATTTCTGTGCTTTCAGACGTTTCATGCTCGTTCCTCTGTGAAAAGAAAATAATAGTGTAGTAGTAGTAGTAGTAGTAGCAGTGGTAGTGGTTTTCCCTTCCGAAATTCTCTGCCGCTCTCTTTTTTATTCTTTCTTTCCATTTCTCTTTTATTTTTATTTTTTTTTTCAATTTCTCTTTCTCTCTTTCTTTCTCGTTCTCGTCTATATATCTCTTTTTACGAGTGCACTCCGATCTTTCGAGGATAGGCTCGTCCGAAAAAGTAGTACGGCAGCAGGCATTTATGCTTTAGGCGCGACTTCCTGTGAAATTCGAACGGTTCAATTCAAAGTGTTTGGAAAATTATTCAACGTTATATATCAGTATTATAATATTCATTATCTAAAAATGAATTTAATTATAATATTTAACAGATATATTTAGCATTTATCATTTATCATTTATTTTGGTTAATATTAATGTGTGATTCTTATTCTATCAAACTAATTAATATTTATTATAATTAGCATTAAATATATATTGTCGTTTTTAAATATAAAATTTTCGATACTTTTAATATTTAATCATGATTTATTTGTTGAATAATCATTCCAAATGTAATAGATTACATTATTTCCAGACGTAAATAATATCTGATTAATTGGTACCTCTGGAAATATATAATAATACGTTTTTATATTCATTCAAAAAATAAAAGAAAATAATGTCCTTCATTCCGCAACTTTTAAATTCATTGAAGCCGATCGTACAAGTACCATCGACGTAATATTAAATTTTAAAAGAGTACATGAAGTTCATAGAAAGCAAATTTAACAATAATAATACTGTAAGTACAATGTTTAATGTTTAATCGTAGTGTCGTGTCAAAAAAAGGGTTTTGTAGATAAATTTGGAAAATGTATTTGTTTATTGTCAAATTTATATTTTTACTATGGGAATAATTATATTTACTAGGAACCGTTAGCCGAGAAATTGTTGGTGCGATTATTCAAGCCGAACGATCGTTCGCGTCGATGGTCGCGCGGACGCGATCTCTTACGAATCTGGGCCGAGTGAATGTTGTTGTGAAAACTGTTATATCGTCGTTATTTTTCAAACGAGCTGCTAATAATCTCGGGAATGTCTTTCACCGTTCCAAAAACGATCCAAACATACCATTTTTATCGATTATATTATCGAGAGATAATGGTATTTAAATAAAGATGCTATTTATATATTGATCTCATTTTTCACTTATCATTTTTCAACATTATTTTTATCCAGTATATATCAACATTATATCATCGTATTATATTCTATCCAATATATATTACCATAATGTAAATAACTTTGATTTTTGTTATAAATACGATACGTAATTTTTATTATATAATTTACAATTATATATTTTTATTTATATATTTATTTATTATTTTTAATTATTATTATTATTATTATTTTTATTTATATATTTATATATTGTTTTACTTATAATTACAATTATATAATTTTTTATTTATATAATTTACAAATTACGATACGTAATTTGTAATAAATACGTTTTGTTATATACACGATCGTGTCGTTTCTTAATTAAAATATTGACTAATTTATAAAATTGATTTAATATTGAGTAATAATGTTTGACAAATTATTAAGCATATTAATTAATGAGCATATTAATATATGTTTTTGAATGATGTTTTAAATGCATTATAGATTCATACGATAAAATTGAATTGATTTACATATTAGACTTTTATACGGTTTTATTTCTTTCTTTTGCATTTACAACATTTTACGAACAACTGTTTAAATTTGTGGTAGCCAAAATTTGGTTAGGAAAGGAACAATCGCGTGTCATAGTTGGTTGTTAGTTGTGTTGTAGACGAGACGTAGAGTGGCAAGCGCGAGAAGTACCGTTTCTCAAAACGGTTGTGAACGAGCGCGACTGTAATTTGCAACGTAAACGTACAACAGTCATACATACAGTTAGTCTCGTAACAGGCGTATACGTATACACTTGTGCCAACCAAGCGTTGCTTTGCTTTGCTTTGCTTTACTTTGCCGGACGCCATAGGTCACATGAGAAAATACCAAATCGTATCGTTGTCACCACCCCAGAACGACAGGAAGAGAAAGAGAAAGACAGGAATCAAAAAGAAAAAAAAAAGATAGAAATAGCAAAAGTAGGGAGAGGTCATTTTTATGGGACATATACTTGACAGACAAGTACATCGGGATCTACAGTGGACACCTTCTCGTGGTTTAGTTTACTACTTTCTAAATAAAACGTATAACATAAAAAATAAAAAAATAAAAAAACCTCATGTGTTATTACGTCTTTGTGGTCGATATATTATATTTGACGTAATTCCCTTATGTATTTGTTAATTAATTTTCTTAGCGGTATCCCGCATCATTATGATCGTACTCACTTGATATTTTTCTTTTCTTTTTCTTTTTTCTTTCTTTTTACCTTTTTCTTACAAAAAGAAAGACACAAAACAGTTACCACCGTAGTTGTCGTGCCCGTAATAATGAGATTTCTAAACTCTAGTGGAAGATGTAGGATTTTTAAAAAATAATTTCCTTTATTTTGATAATTCATTATCATCGTTATTATCTTAATAACCGGTCGCGTATTTTATTGTTACGGTAAAATCATTAGATTAAAAAAAATAAATAAAAAGAAGAGACAGAAATACACAACTCGATTCTTTCTTTTACGTTTATTATTTTTGGTTTATTTTTGGTATGTTAAATTAGTGCGTTAAATGTTCGATAAAATACTCGGAATATTCGTAGAAGAGAGGGATGATTTTTATTGAGAATAATCGAAGCGCGTGTTTTTCGTTTTATGGATTTATTTAAACGTACGGGATCATATATTTGCGTTTCTTTTTTTTATTTAAACATTACTCTTCTATTTCAATATCTAAAATATCAATATAAAGATTAAAAAACAAATTGAGCAACGGATTAAATATCAATACACTGACTTTTATTCGAAATCGTTCAGGGACTAGTAGCAAAGCTGCTGTGTAGTAGCACCGATTGATTTTCAGCATTGCCGATGGCGCCCGAACATAGCCGAGTGCTTAATAAACCGATCCCTCAGTACAGAGTTTTGTTCCAATTGAAAAGATGGAAGAGAAACAGATGGTACATAGAATATGTGTGAATGGTACTATGTAGACGATTAAAAGGTACCTTTGGAAATTGGATGGGGGTGTTCGATTTTCTCTTAAACAGTAGCTGTCTAACATTTGGCTCCTAAAACTGGGAGATTCGATGAATCATAAAAGATCATTCTTCTTTTCTTTGTTTCTTTTTTATTTAAAAAAATAGTAGTATGTAGATTGATTTAAAGTTAGCGTTGGAATTTGTACGAGGGTGCCTAATCATTAAATCATTCATCTAACATGTGGTCCAAAACTGGACTAGTAAATGAGTTGCTTTGGAAATAGGATAAGGGTGTCAGGTTTCTTTTTTTACCAGTTATGTCTAACACGTGACCAAAAAACTGGAAGAGTCGATAGAATATGAAAGATTATTTTCTTAGAACATCTGAATAGCATTATACGGATGATTTACAGGCAACTTTGGGTATTATATAAGGATGTTGTTTCTTTTTATTTTTTTATTTAAACCAATTAAATCAAACATAAAAAAATAAAAGTTTAAATAAGTAGACTACTATTCAGTTTATTTTTATCTAAAGAAAAAAGAGTAATATATAATAGCTGACATTGTTAAACTAAATTTGGTGGCATGTATTCAGATACTAGTACGACAGTAGTGTTCTAAAGGAAGGTACGGACAAGGTCTTATCGCTGTGAACAATTCTCTTTGGTCATTAGGAGAGTAGTACTATATAGTAGTATTAGTAGTAAGTGGAGAAGGAAGAATACTAGTAGTAGTAGTAGTAGGGAAGATGAGGAAAACAAGAAGGAGGGTTCGGCTTCCACTTCTGGTTGCTGGTGCTGCTGCTTCTACTTCTGATAGTGGTAGTGGTGGTGGTATGATGGTATGGTGGTAATTCCATGCTCGATTAGATGGCTGCTCGTTAAAGGGATATGCTTGAGTCTCGAAGCCACGACTATGGCCGTCCTACTCTTCAACGATTCGTCCGTAACAAAGGAGTCCGCTTCGCGAGGTTGCACTTCGTGCGAGTGAAAGAGAAACGCGACCGCGTCAAGGAAGAGTGAAAGAGGTCGAGTGCTACGAACTAAAAAGAGAAAGAGATAGAATCGAAAGAAAGAAAGAAAATAAAAAAAAATGAGAAAGAAAGAGAGAGAGAGAGAGTCGTAGGGGGAACGATGCGAGTTTAGTCGGAGAAATGAAAACGGAATAGAATAGAAAGAGGGTGGTAGGAAGGATGGGAGGGTAGATTTCATACAGTGTTGAACAAAAGTATTAATACAGACTATTATTTTTTTCCTATAACCTTCTTCTCTTTGTTTAAATCTTCAAATTACGATTCTTTATTTAACCCTTTTGCGATATTTGGATTTCGAATATTGTTCGACATCCTTAACCTCGTTGGAATATGTAATTATATATCTATAGAATCAGTGATTTCATCTAACCGTGATATTTAATATTTATTAATATTATATATAGTTTTAAGTATTATCAAGTTGATTTTTTTTTATATATTTATAAAAGTGTTCTTGTTCTGACTAATTATCAAGGCTTAAAATATCTAGTTCGCAAAGGGTTAATTTTCTTAAAATATAGGGTGTGGTTTATAATTTGTGTAACACTAGGAGTTATATTAATGGAAATAAAAATTTATATTTTTATAAAATCAAAATTCTTAAGTTAAATCAGTGTATATTAAATAACATTTTAGCCATTTAATTTATGATGAATTCTGCATATATGTCGAATCTAAAATTTAAACCAGGAACTATTAAAAACAATCTCTGTTTTATTGCCCATTTATTCAATCTCCATAACTTATAATATATTCAAGCTCCAGAGACATATTTCATATAAAAAAAATAAAATAAGAAGCGAAGAATCGTACATTTTCGAGGTTTACACAAGATTTAATATAAAAAACTATACCCTGTTTCGATACTTTTGGTCTGTACTGTATATATATATACATATATTCATCGGTCTATTCAATCTCCCTGTATATATATATATATCTTTATCTTCACGTATTTTACTTATACAGAAAAAGGGAGAAAAACAGAGTAAGGGCCACGACTTTAAGAATAAGTGGGAAGGAAAGGGACAGAAAAGAGTAGGAGATAAGAGGGGGGGGGGGACAGGGTGATCTCGAGTAGTTTTGTGTGGAAGAAGAGAATATATATATATATACATATATGTAAAAGAAAAAGAAAGAAAATAAAAGTGAAGGTGGTTGATCGTGTCTGTTGGAAAAGGAGCTTGGATATAAGGTGGTGAAAACGTGGTGAACTCGAGGAATAAAGGATAAAAAGGAGTAGTTGAAGAAGAAGACGACGACGACGAACAAGAAGAAGAAGAAGAAGAAGAAGAAGAAGAAGAAGTGGAGGTGGAAGAAGAAGAGGAGGAGATTTTCAATGTGTGCAGGACCGTACGATGGCCGGGGCCCTGTCTGAGAATGCCCCGAGGCCTGTGAGCGTCGTTGGCGTCGACGGTAGTACCGTGGTAATTGTCAGGAGCAACACGGATGATCAGGTAAGTCTTATCTTTTTTCTTCTTTATTCTTATTATTATTATGATTATTTTTTGTTGTTGTTCTTTCTACGCCTTCCGATGAAAAGATGGGGTGGTAGGGAGGGATGGGTACGATCGAGCGCAATTAAGGTGTTTTTCCGCGACTGAAAACTCGTTTTACCTTGGGAACGCGAAAGAAGAAGATGAGACAGAGAGAGAGAGAAAAGATTCGACGTCCTCGATGAATTCTGGTTTTACGAAAAGATAAAAGAGTATTTCGATTCGTTCGAGCGTTCTTGCTACTTTCCTTCTTATCCTTCTTCTTTCTTTCTCTTCTTTCTTTTTATTCTCTCGTCGTCGTCATCGTCGTCGTCGTCGTTGTCTTTGTCGTCTCCGATGACGAGCTAACTAATGTACTTTAGCAAGGCTCAACTCATCTCGCGTTTCTCGCTAACTTGGGAGGTCATTCTTCTGTTCATTGGCCATATTGTATTATATTATATTCGAGTCGTTAGTCGTAATTCATTATTTAATGAAATGAATAATAATGGAGAAGAAATATTATCTCTGCGGGATATACTACGAAAGATTATTATATATATATATACAATTACAATGTGTGGTCAACGAAATGCAATCAATTTGAATTGTTTGATGCCGGTGGTCCGATTGAAATTTTCTTCTCTTTTTTCTTTGATATAATGCGACACAAAAAGAACTTTAAAATGATTGGTTGTAATAAATTTATTTATTTTATCTCAGAAATTTTACGATTAATAAACAATTTTGTAAAAGATAAATCTTGAATTCAGTCAGGTCTTGATTATCAGATATTTGGATTATTTGTTTTTTTCGAATCGATCAATTTTTGTCATCCGTTTGTAAATAACCGTTCTAATTTACTCGAGATTCACACTAGGGTGCACGATTTATTTGCCTCGTTTTTTTTCCTACAATCACGCTGGTTAAATCAAGCTCTCCTCTGTTATATGTACACTATTTACAGTTCAGAATTATTACGTAAATTTACGAGAAATAGGATATTTATAAATAATAAATATTATATTTATTATTATAAAATATTATAAATATTATTATATATTAATTAATAATAAATTTTATTTTAGATTTTTAATTTTTTTTTCGAGAAAAATTTATCAGCAATAATTTTGGTTTACATTTTATATTGAATAGCACATCCAGAATTATATAAAATAACGATTTATCATTTGAAATAAATTTATCGATATATTAAAATTTCGTAACGAAAATTGGCATAACTATTTTCCAATTTTTTTTAACTCCTTAATTTATATAATGTACGTATGTATAAGTACATAGAAAAGTAACATCACGGATGCATTTTTGTATAATCGGTTGTAAGTTTAACGACGGGACCCTTTTTTTTCTCATTCTTCTTGTTCTTTTTCTTTCAGTTGTACCTTAATTAACCTCGCTAGCGTACGTACATCTATACCTATATACTCATGTACACACATATATACATATATTCCTGAATGCAGAGGCGTACACGCGTTCACGGTTATATGCGCCGACACGAACGTAATTTATTTCCTTGATCAAAGCTGCTCCCCCTTTAAATCGTCGCAACCCTAATAGCTGCACGCACAGAATGGAATGAAGTGTACATCACATGTACATATATATATATATATATATATACACATACATATATATATCGTGCGGGAGGAATTGCGATCGTGCTCGGATGACTCGCTATTAAATTTTCCGCCACCCCTTTTAAAAGGAGAAAGAGGAGGAGTAGGGCAAGGAGGTGAAGGAGGAGTAGGAGAAGGAGGGGGGATATGAATATGAGGTATGAGAGGGTTTATAAGAGAAGAGTCGTCCCGATTTCACGCTGACTTTCTTCATCCACTTGGTTCTTCCTTCGAACGAAAGATACCCAGCATCAGCTCTCTCTCTCTCTCTCTCTCTCTCTCTTTCTTAACTAAACCCTTTCGCTTTAAGGACGACGTAGATATATTTTTATAATACTACTGGCTTTTTTTACCTACTACGGGCCGCGACCTAGTTTTTCCCCTTTTTACGCAAACATTTTTCCTTTTTTTTTATTTTCTTTTCTCCCTCCTCCTCTCGTTTCCCTTCATCTTTTTCTTCTTCTTCTTCGTCTTTTCCTTTAGTTTCTTTTTCTTTTTCATCAGAATCCCTCGTAAAGAGATAAACCGGGAACGGTTTTCCAGCGTGAAAATGATTACGACTTATTTTTTTCTTTTTTTTGCTATTTCGTTCGTTCCAGATTCCAAAGGGAGTTTTATAACTATATATATATATATATATATATATAAATATGTATATATAAATATATATGTATATATAAATGTATGTATATATATAAATATATATGTATATATAAATGTATGTATATATATAAATATATATATATAAATATATATATATATATATATATATATATATATATATATATATATACTAGGGTGCCCCGGCCACGCGTTGCTGTGGCTTTTTTTGAGGTGAAAACTTTTTCAAAATCAGATCGATTTAAAAATCGTTAAATGAAAGAACGTAAAACTGATAAAAAAAAGATAATTTATTAATTAATAAAATTCATTATATAATTTTTTATTCTATATATTAATTACTAAATAAAAGTCTATATATAAAAATCAGTGTCACAATTTATTTGTCTATTAATAATTCTGAAACTGCTTATCTTATCTTATTGAAATTTGTTTTATTACATTCGTTTTTTTCCAACTTAGCACCTAGCATAATTTCAAAACACCAAACATCCATTTCTTTAATTCATTGTATTTAATAACATCAATTAATCTATTATATATTTACATATCGCAATAATATGATAATCACTAATCATAATAACACTAAAAGAAACATTATAAATCTGTAAGTTTTATGGATTGTACGATGTTTTTCCGTTCGTATTTTAGCACGAAAGTCATAGCTTCCTTTTTATATTCTTGCATGTAACGTGGACTGCCTATGTACGATTATGGTAGAATGACTGAATTACCAATTTCTGCGGTTTCGGCGTTGTTTACAATAGTCCCACGCAAGTGATTGTATTCTTCCGCACGCAGTTTCTGTTGATTAAATCGTAAGTATCATAGTCATTCGCTCCCTATCTTCACGTACATGTCTACTATGAATTGTTGGCAAAGTTCACGAAATCGTAGAATGATTTTGTCCTGACCGCGTCTAATCATCAACCGATACGCATAGTAATCCTTCGAGCAAAACATACATAAATAGAATTAATGAAATTATTTAATGATGAAAAATGTTAAAAGTATAATTAGGGCCAGGATTTTTGCCGCAGTTTTGAAATGATTAGTTTTAATTTATGAAATTATAACAAAAATATAAGTTTTATGGAAAAATTTTTCAAACAAAAGTAAAAAATTAAATTTTATGAAAACATTGTCTCTTATAATTTTTTCATACAACCAATATTTCCATTGACATTTCAAAATAAAGATTCATAATGATTGATTTTTTGGAAACTATGAAAATCTTAATTGTTCAATTACATTTTTTTAATAAAATTAAATTAAAATTACATTTTTATAAGATCAACAACATAAATAAAAAAAAGTATACTTACAACACAAAATCCGTTGTTATTGGAAGCTCGTGTCACGTAATCACTTGATTAACTAATCGTGCAAAATACACTCAAAATTGATAATTTAATAAAATTAAATTAAAATTACATTTTTATAAGATCAACAACATAAATAAAAAAAAGTATACTTACAACACAAAATCCGTTGTTATTGGAAGCTCGTGTCACGTGTTGAGTACTTTTGAGGTTATAAAATCACTTGATTAACTAATCGTGCAAAATACACTCAAAATTGATAATTTAATTATTATTGATAAAATAGGAATGATTAAAAGTTAATATAAGAGTTACACTGAGATAGCAAAATAATAATTGTCAACGTTACTACTACACTTGATGCATAAACAATAATGATGGCCGACAACTGTGTAGGGAGTAAAAAAAAAAGGAAACCGGCTTCGTTCTACTCCGTGCTGTTTACTGGGTCAGAAGTGACACCTATAAACATCTGGCGGGGATAATAATAACTAAATAAATGACGATTGATCAGTTATCGACCGGAGAGGAAAAATGATTAAATTACTAAAATGGCTATTAAAAAATAAGGGTTGATCGTAGAAGGGTGAAAATTAAGGATTGTATGTATTTTTGTATGTTGTATCATAAAAAAATAGAAATTAAAAATTTTGTCTAAAAAATGAAAAAAAAAGTTTAGGGGTGGACTACCCCTAACATTTAGGGGGATGAAAAATAGATGTTGGCCGATTCTCATAGATACCGGATAAGCACAAAAAATTTCATCAAAATCGGTTAAGCCGTTTCGGAGGAGTATGGGAACGAAAACTGTGACACGAGATTTTTATATATATATAGATATATATAAATGTGTGTGTTTGAATATGCAGTTTGTATATAAGCTTTCTTTTCGAGTAAACATAGCGAGTATGTATGTATGTGTGTATGAGAGTCCGTCGTCATTGTGTAGATAAGGAAAAGTGTGTTACGCGAAAATTGGATTTTTATTTCATTTAAGTAAGTGTTACGAGAAAAATGTTCAAAGTAAAAAATCTATAATGAAAATATATAATAATATAAACAATTTTTTTTTAATACTTTCATTTAGATATTTTTTATAAATTGAAGAATTAACACGTTCCGTGCCACGTGTACCATCGGTGGTACACGTTAAACTTGTTCTTCAAGCCACGTGTACCATCGGTGGTACATTTACTATTACACATATTTATTTAATGCGCTGAAAATATATGTTTATAAAAAATTTAATTCTGTAAAAAAGTATCCCTATTAAAATATTGATGCATTGTACAAAATGCAGTATAGAATAAAGCACATAAGTTTGTTTAATTGTTATATTTACAATAATTTATAATTACATGTAATGGGTTGATTTTGTTAAAGCAAAATTAAAGGACCTGAATTACAAGTCAGGTAAAAAGGGCTTGCCACGGAATGTGTTAAAAAGGTTGAAATAATATCGAACCTAATTTACTAATACTAATCGATGATGCGTTTTGATATCAAACATAGTAATCTCAATGTAATAGAAACCTGGTGGCGTGTGTGTTAGTTTGATGCAATGGGTTTTGATAACGCTGCGCAGGAGGAACGATAACGTATCATTGATCAGTATGCGTGCAGTAGTTACAATATAAAGCGATGTTACGGGAGATTTCATTTTTTTTGTTTATTTTTTTCTATTTTTTTTGAACCAAGTATCGCTGCCTACATTTCCTTTATATAGTGTGTATATCAATACCTTCATATATATATATATATATATATATATATATATATATATATATATATTGTGTGTGTGTGTGTGTGTGTGTGTGTGTGTGTGTGTGTGTAGGCTTGTTGAAATACGGGACTCGTATAACGCTTCGGGTCTTTAAACTCTTTATCAAGGAATGATCTTCGCGGTTGCGTCGTAAATAACGTAATTGCATCCATAACAATAGCCAGGGTTCGGTCTATCTAACACATCGAAAAGGGAAGAAAGAGAAAAAAATGGAAAAGTCATGAAGAGAAAATGAAAAATAAAGTAAATGAGAAAAAGAGAGAAAGAGTACAATGCTCGTTTCACCAAGGCCCGCTAAGATAATAAAAAAATAGATGAATAGGTGTATATGTGTAAAAAGAGAGAGAGAGAGAGAGAGAGAGAGAGAGAATTTCTCGTTCCTAACTTAATTTTTTTTTCGCATAATTAAGAAAGCAGGTAGAATCGAGTTTCTCGTTAATGCGAGATCGCATAGCACTAATACTCAGTCTCTTATCTCTTCTCATGATTAATTACAACGGTTCTCTTAAGAGTTTTGAATGTTAAACATACTTTCCTTTTTCTATAGAATAAAGAATACACGCGATGAGTTGTTTCATGAATCGTTTTTTATACCTCAAGGCGATATTTCAAATATTTAATTGACTTCATCAAAATTTGTCTACTAAAATTAAAATAACTGTTATTGTATGTAAATAATCTAGAAATAAGATAAATGTAACTTAATTATAGATAGTCAAATATGTAGGTCTTCGAATAAAAATAAAAATAACGAAATAACATAAGATATATGTAAATATAATAAGCTTATCATAGAAACAGGTGTAAAATGTTTGGGAACCACTGTCGGTCGGTGGCTGACGTTCCGTGTGGGAAGCACATGGTACGGAGAAAGGTAGTAGTACACGGGTGGGAAGAAGGGAGGAAGGGAGGGTCTGGTTGGTTGATGGTGACGGCAATGGTCGGGTCAGTAATCGAGAATCCGTGGTATTTCACAAGAATAACGTGCCTCGATCGTTGATCCTCCCCCATATAAATCTTATGGATTTTCTTTAGGAAACGCGTGGGGATAACAACAACAACAATCGGCAAAGTAATAACAACAACAACAATAATCCAAGTAATAATCCCAACAATACGAGTAACAACAACGGGAACAACAGCAGCAGCAGCAATTTTATCAACGGCAACGGCAACAGTAATAACAGCAACAACGTTAGGTCGTTCACCTCGACGGAGGCACAAACGGAGGTGGCGCTTCAGAATGGGCCCGAGGTCCTCGAGGAGCTCGCAAGCGAGTCACGTGGCGCCCGTCGCCGGGAGAGGCGAATGCGGAGACAGCATCGTAGGGCCCTGAGGAGTTGTTCTCTCCCACCGACTTATCCTGGAGCCGCAAATGCGGCCGTAGCGGTCGGTGCATGCCCAGCGTCCGCGACCGCACCCGGAGTGCCTTTGGTGCCACCTACTAGGGGTTTCCTTCACCCTCCGCCACCTCATCTCGGACTCAGGGGACTCAGTTTGGGTTTACCCTTTCCTGTACCTACCAGCGTCTCGGCATTTGGCAGGTTAGTTTTCATATTTTTATTATTTCAATTTTTGTCAAATTGATCAATTGTTGATTTATATATCAAGTGAAAGATTGTAACAAGATAGAATATAGAATAAAGAGCAAAGATTTGGTTCCTCTCATTAAAGATCTGCACTCGTGCGCGTGACCATTTCCGAAAAGAGATTTCTTATCCAATCGTCGAGCCGTAAAGGAATGCGATCAAAAAGGGTCCCCTCGTATTTCCTACCAATGGTATCCAACCTACTACTACACGTGTCGTTCGAGTGAGATAGGATCGATAACTGGCGAGTTTCATCGTAAAATGTTTCCCCTTTTTCGTGGTCCCTTACAATACGACTTTTTTACGCGTATTTGGGCTATTAACGGTAGCCTTTCTCTAGTTGGGAATAGATTGTCAAGTTCATACTCGAGGGGTTCGAAAACGAGCAACCTGGTCTTCGTTCCATACATTTTTCAATCCTATTTTCTGTTCCTGTATTTTGTTCGTATCTCTTAACGTTGATTTTCATATTTAGGCCATGTTACTGAAACCGAGGGTATAATGATTTACCTAATGCAAAAAGAAAATGATGAGACATAATAAATGAGTTATTAGGTTACTTTTGTCTCATTTATTTATTTCTTTTATCTTTTTTTTTCAAATTTATTCAACCAACGGTAGAGTTAGAGTTAATTTCGCGACCACGGCGTCGAAGCGAACCTAATGACGATTATCTTCGGACGGACAAGAGAGCGGAAACGCATGAGAGATAATTGGATTATAGACGGGCAAATGCCCGTTGGGGGTCGAGTTTTAACGTGGAATACCACAGTGGTCCCGTGAAGTTTCAGCCGCAAGAAGGAAAGATAGAGAGAGAGAGAGAGAGAGAGAGAGAGAGAGAGAGAGAAATATGGTAGCGATGTTTAAAGGGGTGGAGGTAGAGGAAGGTAGCGTGTAACGCGCGTTCGTGTGCGTGTAATCCGTGCAACGGACCATGCACCGGCGAATGGCGTCAATTATCCGGCCGAGTAAAGTTCAACGCATGCCGAGAGATCGAGAACCGTTCGTTCGTTCGTTCGTTCTCTGAGTGAGCCAGGCGAAGTAGGGCCGAGCAACCAACTACTCTGGGGCTACGGGTACGGATACGGTACAAGGAGTCTCTGTCTCTCTCACGTAAATCCTACTATCCTGTTTCGCAATAAGTCCATTCGAGCTTTGTGTGATCTTTCAAAGTTAACCCATTCTCTTCCCATCCTATTACAACCTTCCTCCGATTTTCTACCCCACAAGTCGTCTCTTTGAATCGTTCTCATCATCTTCATACGAAATGTATTATATATTACATTTTTTTGGACAAATATTTCAACCATTTAATAGTATGTCTCTCATTGTTTATTGTTAGTTTCTTTTTTTCGAGATGAATCGTTTAATGGTTCTTTCAAAACAGATTATATGTAAGAGATGCAACATTTTGTTGGATATAATTGACTATTAAAAATATGTGAAGGGTATATGTATTATATCGAGTTGCATGATTCATTATATATATATAGGACCAGCCTATTAAAGTAAGTAAGTAAGAAAGAAAGAAAGAAAGAAAGAGAGAGGAAGACCATTAAGACCGTATTACTGCCGATCTCGAAGAAAAACGATGCTTTATCTCATCCTTAGTAAACTGCTTCTTGGATCGTTTTGAAGAGTCGTAAGTTCGTTTTATAGATTTATCAGTAGCAAGGATCAGCATGTCCAGACTCAGATAATTCACTGGATGCAAAAAATTAAGACATGGTGTATATATAGGTAGCTTTTTTTTACTAAACGATTAAATCCAATTTGAAGAGAAGATTGATAGGATGTACTTGCAACAATAACAAAATGAATGAAAAGTGAAATAAGGAAGGAAGGAAGGAAGATGAATATGCGTGCTGATGCTGTTCTGTGTTATCCTTTTGAAGTATTTCTATGTTCAAAGTTGATACTATATTGTGTGTATGTGTGTGTGTGTGTATATAGTGTAATAACGGCTGGCCTCTTGATTCTTCCTTAGTCGTTGTCCGTTGTCGTCGTTTTAGCAGCAACATCCAGTGCACGAGTAGTTGAAAGAAGAGGAAAAGGAGTGTGTGTCAGTGGGTCAGTTCTCTGACGATCGCTTCTTGTCTTTCAGGGACGCAGTACCGAAGCAATGTTGCGGCTTAGGTTCCCCGCCTGTACGTTGGTCCATACTCGGTGTGGGAGTGGTGGGCCTTGTTTGTGCCGGTGCTGGTGCACTTTTGGGTGCACTCAGAGCTTCGGGACGAGATCATATTGCTGTGGCCCTTCTCATGATCGGTAAGTTAGTTCATGACTCTTTTATTTTTTAAGACGAATTCTAATTTCGATATTGCGTTTTATAACAAATTTTTAACTACAATAACATGTAATGAAAAAAATAATATTAGGTTGTTCGGTATGTTTTCGTGTCATATTTTTTAATTTCGAAATATTTTAATGAAATGTTTATTTTAATTTTAATTAGGTATATTTGACTCGAATGAATAAAATTAAAATGAAGATCTGGATTGTTTAGATTTATAAATCGATATACATTTTTTTTCAGACAATCTAATAATACCAAGAATCGTTCGAGATTAGAAAATGTTAGTAATACTGTTCGAAGAACCGTTTCGTTGGAATAACAATGGACACTGGGGTTATTATTTATAGTTCGTAGAAAACGTCGCACGGTATTATCCGACAATAGTTTTTTTTTCTCTTTCTTTCCTCTTCTTGAAAAGAACAAAAGAACCGTTGACTATTATTGCTAATTACGAGGTCATTTTGATGAAAGCTTATTTCAAAGAGTTACGTTTTCGTGGTGAAAAAGAAAGAGAAGTAGAGGGAGGAGGAGGAAGTAAAAGAAAATAGAAAAATATATAAAAATACAGGTAAAAAGGTATCGTTCGAAGTTGAACGAAACGATCGGATTATACTGTTAACAGTTAACAGTTAAACCAGGGATACCTTCGAGCTTCGTTCGACCATTTCCAGGTCGTAATCTCTGACTAAGATGTTAGGTTTGCCTTTGGGGGAAA
This sequence comes from Polistes dominula, assembly GCF_049000335.1. Taxonomy (NCBI): domain Eukaryota; kingdom Metazoa; phylum Arthropoda; class Insecta; order Hymenoptera; family Vespidae; genus Polistes; species Polistes dominula. The sequence goes on along the minus strand of NW_028300925.1, from coordinate 8,246,485 downwards.
TTTGCCCGCCCGTCCAACAATCTTACCAATTTAAGCGAATAAGTATGATCTTTCCTTCGACAATCTTATTTTATACGAGTATACTCAATCGATTTTATTACGACGATTGAGTTATCAGTGTTTATGTTTAACACCTTTAAGTTGCACGCTCGAATGCATTTCACACGAACTGGCAAGAAGATACGTTTTGTAGTAAATCCAGTTTAAACTCTCGAACATTCTTCTCATATTATATAAATATTTGTATAATTATATGAAAATGGATCGATTTACGTAATGAATAAATAATCTTTCGTGAAAGTTATTTAAATAAAAAAATTCGAATGTTCACGTTATAATTAAAAATAAATTTTCATATAATTTATATAATATAACATTTCTTATTTCTAAAATGTTCATCAAGAAAGATTTTTCATAGATAAAGAAAAAAAGGGATTAATAAAACGTCTAGGATTTAAAATAAAAACGAACGGTTATACCTTATTTAGTATCACAGTTGGTGTTGAGATTTGTAGAAAAACGTGTGGTTTGTCCCATAGAAAATCATGACAATCCATATAATTGCACTTTTATTCTCGGGATTTCTGTTGGTGTATGTTGATTGTTGAGTGTATTTGCTTCAAATGGAGAAACTTGTACGAACTTATGCAACGTTTTTACGCTCCTCCTTCTCCCGTTCCTGTCATTCCCGTGTCTAGCCTTGCGATAATTGAATATTTAAAATATATCTTAAAAGGAAAGAACTCTTGAGTGGATTTCAATTTCACTTGGCCCGACCGGTCTTCGTTGTCGTAGGTCTCTCAACGTTGAAAAAAATAAGAAAACAAGGAAAAAAAGAAAATTAGCTAATACTAAATTACTGTATCGATGAATCATAGCGATAAAGATTAGTTGTTAAGAATCAATCTTTTATTACTTAGAATGCGTAACAGCCTTCGGCGGTTAGGATGTTGCGTAGTTGAGTTTAACAAAAAGATAACCTTGGCAAGAGAGCGAATTATAGGATGCGGATGCAAATGAAAGAGAGAAGACGCCTATGCGCTCGAAATAATCATAACGATAGATCGATTGAGCAAATCGTAATCGTTAGGGACGATCGTATCTCTCTCTCTTTCTCTTTCTACGTATAATAGTTATTCATTTAATTACATCATGCTCTTCTTGCAACGCTTTGCCACGTCTCCAAATATGGCATCGTAGAATACTGGTTAGAAACGTTTCATTCGTTAATTTGTTTCGTTTGGTTCTTTTGTCAGAAAAGGAACCGAAAGAAAATAAATCTAATTAAATTATATATTCAATACTTATATTTTAAAACGATTAACTTGTCAAATATTTTACTAGTTTAAATATCACGGTATAGGATTTGATCGATATGATTTAATTTTTTATATTAAAGTGAAAATTCTTTAGAATGGGTGTGATTTAAAAAAAATGAAACGCGGTGATGTTTTTTTTATTATATCACTATATAAGAACAATTTTATTATATATAATAATAATAATAATAATAATAATAATAATAATGTATAATATTATTTGAATAATTTTTTCTAAACGTTTGTTTAAGGTGGTATATACCTTTAGAGGCTCGAAAAAACGCTTTTTTAACGATATTTTTTTGGAAAACTGGCTATATATTTCTTGTCGAATAATCTTGAGTTCAAAATATACATGTTTGAAGATAATACAGTAATTTTTTTATGTAAAAATATTGAGACACAAGCGAGTTATAACCAATCTGCGTGATGTCCAAAAAAAAAAAGGTGGTTTGCGGTGAGTAAAGAATCTCATTACTGGATCATTTGAAATAAACAAAATCAATGCAATTAATTAATATAGATGTGTCTTAACAGATTGAACGATCGACTTTTCTAAAATATTCATTTTTTACAAAATGGCGCACTTTTGAACATAAAGTTCCTATTTTTCACAAAAAAAGTCTATTTATCGGCTTAAAAAAAAACATATATTAATTAAAAATACTAAACCGATCGTTCAATCTGTTCTCTATTATACTTTTAATAACTGATTAAAATTTGAAAGCAATCGGTTAATCCGTTCGTGAGATTTCTTACTCACCGACTTTGAAAACGTAGTTTCGAGAAAAACGAGTTTAAATAGGAGATAAAATAAAGAAAGGACTACATATTATTTCTTTCGTCTACAATATCTCCATAAATAAAGGTCACATCTTTATGAAATTTTAACAGAATACTTTCGAAATGATATACTTTTAGAAAATGCAATAAAAAATAATTCGATTTTTTTTTTTCAAAATGTATATACGCCCTTAAAAGAGTTTATCAATTTGACAATTTAGGATGGTTCATATATGCATTGATGAGAGATAATAGTTGAGAAATTATGTCGAGGCCGAAAGAAATTGAAGATACTCAAGAATTATTCTACTAGGGAAAAACCATTTCATTTTTATTTCTCTCTCTCTCTTTTTCTTTTCGCTTACTGCAAATTCGATTTATGCAAATGCAAAAATGTCCTTCGTCCTTGTCTCTCTTGGAACTATGGCAAAAAGTAGAATCTCGTAAGAGACGTAAGATCATGAAATATGCAGGATGCCATTCCTCTTGAAATTTAAATCGTTCCTTGCTGCTCCCACGCTCGCTTGGCATTTCATCATATAATATTTGTAGAAAAAAAAAAAAAATAAAATAAAGAAAAAATTCATTGTAAGAAAAATTTACTAACGATTAATTTATTATTATTTATTCCTTTTTAATCGACGATATGTGATATTCTTTTTATATAATAATTAATTTCGATATTATACTATTTTTATTTAATTACAATATTATATATATATATTGTAATAATTATATATTATATTATATATATACGTAATGGAAAATATTAATGATTTTATGTACGGGGTAATTTTATTTATCCCTTTTTTAATTAATTACAATATTATATATTATTACTATATGTAATATTATATATAATTATATTTATATATAATATTTATGTAATAATTTTATATATATTTATTATTTAATTACAATATTACATAATTTTATACATAATATATAAAATATAATATATTTTTTAATAAATTAATAAATTTAATAAATAAATAAATATATATATATAAAATAAAATAATAAGTAATAAATATACTATAATTTAATAAATTATAATATATTTTATATAATGTATAATTATATATAATATATAAAATATATACGTAATGGAATTTATTATATTTGGGGCATTCCACGCCAAATCGGACGGTTTTAAACATTTTTATTTTTGATTTCCGCCATTTTTTGATATCTTTTAGTACCCATCGAAAAACCCTTCCTCCTAAATTTTGGCATTTTTTTGATCATCCGTTCTGAAGTATCGAATTTTCAAAAAAAAAAAAAACAGCTCTTTCAGTGGTTTTTAGTCCGTAACTTTTTTAAAACTCATCCAAATGAAAATTACCATTCTACATAAGAGTTTTGTTTTTCAATTTACTTTTCGAAAAAAATTCAAAAAAATTATTTAAAGTGTCCTAATACGTAATTTCCGATTTTTAAACTTTAAATTGTATTTCTTAAAGTGAGTGCATATTTTGATTTTCTTCAAAATTTTTTACAGCAACCTACTACTAATTCCACAACTTTTTGGGCCGGTCTGGTCGTGGGCCTTCGATAACTACTATTTTTTTCCGATTTTTGAAAATTAAAAAAAAATTTTTTTTTTTTTTAATTTTGTCATTTACTTCTCTCTTTTAATGTATTTTGAATCACTTTATATATTTTTTTTATTATAACAAGCGTAGGAAGGTCTTAATTACTGACTTAGATTAATAATTAACAAAAATCACGAAAATAAATCAAGACTTTTCTTATTTTTAATTTTTTTGAATTTTTTTTTCGAAAAGTACATTGAAAAACAAAACTTTTATGTAGAATGGTAATTTTCATTTGGATGAGTTTTAAAAAAGTTATGGGCTAAAAACCACTGAAAGAGCTGTTATTTTTTGAAAATTCGATACTTTGGAACGGATGATCAGAAAAATGCCAAAATTTAGGAGGAAGGGTTTTTCGATGGGTACTAAAAGATATCAAAAAATGGCGGAAATTAAAAAAATAAAAATTTTTAAAACCGTCCGATTTGTCGTGGAATGCCCCATTTATATATACGTAATAGAAAATATTAATTATTTTATTTACTAATCATTTCAATATTATCCCTTTTTTACTTTTCTTTTCTTTTTATCTTTCTTTTACTTATCTCAATTCTTTTATTGTTAAATTCAAACTTTCCCTATAGTTTATATCGAACGATAAAACGAAACATTAGGAGATGTATTAATTCGCAAGGACGATTGTAAGGCCCCTAGACGTTACCAAATATAACGGAACTTCTCGTACGCTTTTAGAATTCGATAAATGTAATACGAATGTTACCGGATAACAACACAACACATCGCGTAAATGCACCGATGGTTTTACAAAGAACTTACGTAGTCACTTCGGCAGCCATTATTTAACATTCCGAACAAGTTTCGTTTCATCGAATCCTATCTTTGTCCTTTCTTTCTTTTTTTCTTTTATTACTGGCCTCCAATCTACGACACAATTTATTTTTCTTGCGTAATTAAATGATGAAATTAATTCGTAATCTAAACAAAAAAAAAAGAAAACAAACACCGTGTGACATTTTGTAATTGGGTGGTAGGGGAAGGGAGGAGAAGGGGAATAGAAATACCGTGTGAAAAAAAGAACTTATCTATTTTTCTTGTATTATTTTTCTTCTTGGTCGTTTGTACATATATAAATGTAAATAATGTAATATACTTGTTGAAAATGTAAAAAAAAAATTATTTGAACAATCGTAGGAAGAAGAATAAGAATAACAAGATAAAAATAAAGATAAAGATATAAAATGTATAAACTTACACGAGATGTAGTTGAATCAAGAAGATGCACAAAGAAGAAGAAGAAGAAGAAGAAAAACAATACAAAAAAAAAATCAGTAGAACTAGCCTTTAACTCGGGCTTCTTCGTGGTGGCTTTTGCTCGAGGGCTGGGAAAGAGGAAGAGAAGGGAGGGCTGGTGGTGAAAGGGGGAGGGAAGGTAGGAGGGACGAGAGAAGTGGCTGATCGGAAACCTGTTTTTCGTTCGCGAGCATTCACGAGACGACGACTCCTTTGCGTCCGTTTCTTCTTCTTATTCTTCGTCTTCTTTCGCACGAATTAACGAAAGAGTAGGAAAACTTTTCCATAAATGTAGCCGGTGGTTAGATAAAAGCGTAAAGAAAGAGAGATAGAAAAAGAGAGAATGAGGTGGAGAGGTAAAGGGGGAGGGAAGTGTAACAAATGGGTCAATGATAGTTTATCTGATATAACGTTTTATTTATTTGCTACAATCAATCTTGTTTGTTTTATAAATTTTTTCTTTATTGCATAGAGAGTTAGGATTAAAAATACGATATATAAAGAAAATGTGTTATTTAAAAATGAAGGATTAAAAAAAAGGATTAGATAGGATACTTGTTTGTTTTCTAAATTTAAAGGTTTTATTATAGTTTTATTATATAGTTATATTATAGTTATTGTTAATATATTATAATTATTAATATAATATATAATATAATTTATATATTATATACTATATTATATTATAAATTAATATTTTAATATTATATAATATAAATTAATACAATAATATTATATACAATATTATAATTAATATAATATTTTTAATATAACATTATTATTATAATATTATAATTATATATATATATATTAATAAAATATATAATATAATTTAAATATATTATATATTATATTTATATCATATAGTGTTATAGTATATTATAGTATATTGTTAGTTTTATAAAAATAAGAACCTTGTTTGTTTTATAAATTTATTCTTTAGTGTACAGAGTTATGATATATAAAGAAAATGTATTATTTTAAAATTAAGGAATAAAAATATAAAAAGGATTTGGGTAAAGGATTTGATAATACTGCAAGAAAATGGATTTACAAAAATTATTCTTTCGATATTACATTTATTCATTATACATTCATATAATATTACATTTTCATGATTACATTTAATTTTTGTTAAATTATTGTTGATAATTAGGAAATTAGAGATTATACGAAAAAATGATAATTAAAAATTCATGTTACAATAACAATAATAATAATAATATAATAAAGATCGTCGTAGTTCACACGATAGAGTGGGAAATAGATAAGAAATAGATAATAAGAAAGATAAAAATAGTCCAGTGTGGTGACGAAGAATAAAACAGTATTTATCTTTATATTCACTCATTCACTCATTCACTCACATACATCAGTCACTCAAATACTTACTTTAAATACGAATGCACGAGCTTGTAAGGAAAAAAGGAGGAGGGGGGATATGGGGGGGGGGAAGGGAAGGCAGAGCAAGCACTCGCAACAGTTACTTTCTAAACGTGGGCATGTAACCTGCGACCCGTTCAGAATGCCTCTCTCACAATGGGGGAGAACGTTCTAACCTACAGAGATCGATGTCGTACACCGCCTACACACGCGAGCGCACAAGACAGCCACCGTGAGAGATCACTCGAGTAAGACAAAGATAATCGAGATTAGGTTTACATTAGACTAAGAAGAAGAAGAAGACTATGACGATGACGACAAGTAGTAGAACTTTATCTTCTTAATTAATTAATGGAATCTTTCCAATTTTCGATTTCTCTCAGGTATCCACGTAATACTAATATTGTATGATTAATTATAATAAATTATAACAGTTTGTATATAGAATAATGATTGATCATAAGTAGTATAGGTGTGAATTTTTATTGGGATATTATTTTAAATTCTGATGATACATCGATAGTATGTTATAGATAACAACTTAATATATTGATTATTTGATGAAAAAAAATCAGGTTTTTAATGGATATATATTTAATATTATAAATTTTTTTGTAAGTATTTTAAATATATATTTAAATATATAATATTATATTTAAATTAATATTAAATATAATATAATGTTATATTTAAATTATAAATATATAATATATATATATAAAAACTTATAATATTTAATATTAATATATTTAAAATATTGAAAATATAATATATTTAAAATTATTATCTATATACTTATTACCCTATCATATATTTCTAAAAAAATATTAATATTATCGTTAATTAATAAATAATATAAATAAAATTTAATATAGAGATAAAATATTAATGATCTTAATCGTAATGCATTTAATTGGATTCGTGTATTGCTCTACCTCACCCCCTCTCTTTCTCCCCCAACCAAACACATATTTCTATTTTAGTTGTATAATGTCGAAGCTAGTCTATCTAATTACGGAAATGAAATGTTATGCTCGCACGCTCGAAAATTTCCCCTGTTGGAAATATCTCTATGCTAAAATCAATCGAGTTTCTCTTTATCGGACGAGTTTACGTTTAAAAAGAAAGAGAGAGAAACTGTCGAAAGTATTTTCTCATCGAGCCAACAACAACGATCTCTTCGTGAATAATTTGTCGGGCGAGAGAAAAAAAAATAAACAAGAATAACATCATCTTCATAGTATTTTCTCATAGTTCGTTATCTACTTTTGCTCAAAGTAAACGGGAATAGAATAAGATTTCACCGATTTTCATTTTTTTTCAATGCGCGTGCGCGAACGCGAACTCGAACTCGAACTCGAACGCGGAGATTTTAACGAACGTAAAGGACGGAACTAGCGAGAAAATGATACGTTCGTGGAATAATAATAATTTATTCGTCTCGATTAAGAAAGAAACATTTCTTAATATATATATATATATATATATATATATAAATTTTTTTATTTTTTTATTCTTTTATTTCTATCTCTATTTCTCTGTGCAATAATGTAACAACCTAGTAAATATATTTAAGTAGAAAATGTAAAAGTGTTTATCATCGTAAATCATTTTTTTTTTCGTTTTGTCATCACTGTATACACACTTGTATTTGATTTCTCGTCATATATTATATAAGAACAATTATAATTATTTATTTAACTCTGTTTAAGAAAGTTTCTAAAGTATCTTTCTTTTTTTTTATATTTGGTTTTGTTTGTAGAAATATTTTGTACGATCGTTTTACAGACGTAATAAAAATGTTAGATAGAAAGAAAAAAGAAAATTATTTAAATAGAAAATGTTAAAACGTCATCGTCATAAATTTCAAACATTTTTCGCTACTCAGTGTATTTAATAATTTGATGTTTGAAAAAAAAATATAATTTAATGGTTATCGTTGTACACGTTTTATCTAGTGGTTCGATAAATTATATAAAACGATATTAAATATGTAAATATAATAATCATAACATTTTTTACTCTATTATAAAATTTTATTTCTAACTTTTCTTTTCCATTTATTTATTCATTTTACGTGACACGATTTAATAACGTAAATTCATATTTTATAAAAGAGTAGATCAATATATTTATTCAAAAAAAGAAAATGTATTTGAATAGAAAAAATATAGAAATACGTCAACATGTCAATAAATCGTTATTATCATCGTTTCTCACACAATATACAGAATATATATATATATATACCTATATCTGGTTGGTCCGGTGTTTGCAGGAATAGGAGTGGTCCTGGTGAGTGTTAGCGCAGTGGCGTGGCGAGTGACCAGCCGAGAAAATTGCGGTAGCTTCTTCGGTTTCACGGGGATCACCGGTCGGATTCCACCAGCGAGGCCGATACACCCATACGCTGCCATGATTTATCCGGAATTCCAATTTAGAACACCACCACCAAGTTACCAGGTAACTTTTTTTTTACTTACGATGTATGGCTAACATAAGAGAACAAAAAGAAGCAGAAAAAAACAACCAAAAAAGATTATTTTAAAGATCTTTGTATAACCTGTTAAAGTAATTTTTCTTCTTCTTGTAAAACTAGACGAAATCGATACAAACGTGTCACGCCTTTTCTTTTATCTCTTTGTGTATGTTTC